>NW_007247435.1:58057-58341 GCF_000164805.1 Carlito syrichta
AAGTCAGTCATTAGGTGTTGGGTATGCATAAGTTTTAGAAGTTATTGACTATTAGGATTTCATGATATTAAAACTGTTGTATTGCTTTTGAGGAACATAAACCAAGCATAAGGAACAATGAAATAATTTTGGGATTGTCCTTCCTCATGCTTGGGGGAAGACGCCTGGTGGACGGGGATGTCTCCCCCCCCCACCCACCTGGTTTTGTGTTCATGTAAACTCTTGTGATTTGATTAAGATTGTCCTTCCTCATGCTTGGGGGGAAACGCCTGGTGGGCGGGGAT
>NW_007247435.1:58804-61411 GCF_000164805.1 Carlito syrichta
GACAGAGTCCAGTCTCTTTCTTCCCTTCTATTTCTCCAGAATATTCGCCAATGCTGCCCCACCTTCCAGGGACCCTCTAAATCTCTTTTGGGGGGCTGACTCCCCATAAAGACCATGTGAAGACATAGCAAGAAGACAGCCCTCTGCAAATCAGCAAGCAAGTCCTCATCAGAAACCAACCCTGCTAACACCTCAATCCTGGGCTTCTAGCCTCCAGAACTGATAAAATAAATGTTGTTTAAGCTACCCAGTCTGTGGTATTGTGTTACAACTGCCAGGCTAAATAGAGACAATGCATGCTTCTGATCTGGGAAAGAATGAAAACTGTTTTTGTTACACTTTCCTATAAAGATAACTGATATGTATCATGTTATATAAGGAATGGGATCTTAGGGTCATTGTTTCCATTTACAAAAGAAACACATTAAAAGCAACACAGGAGCAAGTCATGGCCTCTTACTTTATATTTGGCTATTTTGTTTATGTAAGGAGAGAAATAGAATAAAAGTGAGCTATGTTATCTGATTTGTTTTTACTTCAACACTTCTTAATAAAGCAAAAGTCACACAAAGTGACTAAGGTTAAACTTCACAGGTATAAAAACCTAGGGCCAGAAAATGAGTCATATTAGATATGAAATCCATTACTGGAGACAAAAATATTGAAGGAATTCAGAATGTCTCATTTAACCTAAATCTAAAGTTCCTCTGATCAACTATTTTATATTATTTGCTTGTTCTGAGATAAATGCTGAAATTGTTCATGGGCTTTTTTTTTTAATGTTTGATTTTTCTGCTGTTTTGTTGTTGTTGTTGTTTTGTTTGTTTGTTTGTTTGTTTTCTGTTGACAGCACAAGAAGCAGCAGGAAATGGAGTTCAACACTCCATCACAAATTTAGGCATTAATGATCATACTGGTGCTAAGAAAAAAAAAACCCAAATTAGGTTATAATACTCTTCATTTCCTAGGGAATAGCTCCTTGCTCAGACATACTATGACTGTAAACTGTATACTTGGCAGCTGTCCTTTTTGTCTATGTGCCAGATTCTGTTGGGTACCCGTAGTATTTTGTACGTTTATAGTTGTTAGTTGTATTTAGTGTTTGAACAATTGGGTAGACTCCAAAACATCTAGAACTCTGCCTTTTCTTGAAAAATCAAAAGATCTGGCAACTATTGTTATAGCCGTGCAGCAATTATTCCTTTATTTGGGCATGACTCCCCAATTTTCCATAATGTCAACCAAGATGCCTTCACCAATTTTTGTTGCCTTTCTGTCTCTTTCAGATATTTTCATATATAACAACTACTTTAACACTGAGAGGTGGCTTTTTAAGAAAACCAGTGTCCTGTTCTTCCTTCCTCCACCAATACTTCTCTTCCTATAAACCAATCTAACTGGAGAACGCAACATCTAGATGACAAGAGGAATAAGGAGAAAGAAGAACTAACAATCATAAATCTGATCCTGAAAAGTACAACCCCTTCCAGGATCAGTGACTCAGCCTGTAATTCCAGCACTTTAGGAGGCCGAAGCAAGTAGATTGCCTGAGCCCGCAGGTTTGAGACCCACACGGGCAACTTGGTGAGACCCGGTCTCTATAAAAAATAAAAAATTAACTGTGTGTGGTAGCGCGTCTGTAGTTCCAGCTACGTGGAAGGCTAAGGTGGAAGGATCACTGGAGCCCAGCAGGTAGAGGCTGCAGTGACCGGAAGTGTGCCTCTGCACTCCAGTCTGGGCGATAGAGTGGCCAACTCAAAAAAAAAAGTACAACCTGTGCAAGAATATTCAAGTGGAAGAGTAGGAGACAGAAAGATGTGCAGCGGTGCATTTTTATTTTAAAATTTTACATATTCAATATATGTTATATATACTCAGTATATATGCTCACCATTAGAGATCAGGTGATAAGGTTAGAAGAACATACCACATTATTCATCAAAGTTACATCAGAGCCGGGCTCGATGGCTCAGCCTGTAATCCTGTGCCTTTGGGAGGCTGAGGTGAGTGGATTGCCTGAGCCCACAGGTTCGAAACCCGCCTAGGCAGCGAGACCTCATCTCTACAATAAATCAAAAAATCAGCTGGGCGGTAGCGCCTACCTGTAATTCCGGCTACTTGGAAGGCTGAGGCGGAAGGATCGCCAGAGTCCAGCAGGTCGAGGCTGCGGTGGCTGGGAGCCGCCACTGCACTCCAGTCTGGGTGACAGAGTGAGACTCCAACTCAAAAAAAAAAAAAAAAAAAAGTTACATCCGATTTTAAAAACGTCTAGATTCTGGAGTTTGGGCTAGGAAATACACATTTCAACCTACCATCTAGCTCTAGGTTGGAGAAGGGGATTCAGCACTTGAGTTGATATCGCATGAGGTCAAAGCCCTAAAAGTCACATCTGTATAGATCATTGATCTCTTCTTATGTAAGAATAAGGAAATGAGCCGGGCTCGGTGGCTCAGCCTATAATCCCGTGCCTTTGGGAGGCTGAGGTGAGTGGATTACCTGAGCCCGCGGGTTCAAGACCCGCCTGGGCAGCGAGACCTCATCTGTACAATAAATCAAAAAATCAGCCGGGCGTGGTAGCGCATGCCTGTAATTCCGGCTACTTGGAAG
>NW_007247435.1:61431-88844 GCF_000164805.1 Carlito syrichta
GCACTCCAGTCTGGGCGACAGAGTGAGACTCCAACTCAAAAAAAAAAAAAAAAAAAGAATAAGGAAATGAAAAGGTGAAAGGAGAAGAATACTATGGTACAGATCACAAAAAAAATTTGCAAAATGTGGAAAGAGAATGTTAAGGACTTTGAACACAGGCCTAAAAATAGCATGAAAAAATGTCTATAAATGGCTAGCATTTTCTTAAAAGACTAAAGATTAGAAACATTTATATTTTGTTGTCACCATCCATCAGCAGAAATTTTCCATCTTTTGCAACTGAAACTCTGCACCCATAAAACAATAAGTCCCCATTCTTTCCTCCCTCAGCCCCTTGGCAACCACCATCTAATTTCCTGTCTCTATGAATTTGACTATTCTATGTACTCCATATAAGTAGAAGCATACCATAATTGTATTTTGTGTGTGTGTGTGACTGGCTTATTTCACTTAGTATTTTTAAATGAATAAAATGGTAAACTTTATGTTATGTTTATTTTATCACAATAAAAAAGAAAAGAAGACTCAAGTAATTACCTTCTCTGTAAAACAGGAATAAAGAGTAATCAGAGGAAAATTGAACAATAGGCTGTATTGAAAAAAATGAAAAGCCAACAGGGTAGAAGACTGATAAAATAAGGGAGAAATGCAAATACATTTTAAAATAGAAAGTAACATTAAATTTGGCACTGGGATTTAGTACTGATTTCTTGGACATGACACCAAAGGCACAGACCACAAAAGAAGAAATAGACAATTAGACTTCATGAAAATTAAAAAAATTTTTATGTCAAAAGACATCATCAATAAAGCAAAAAGGCAACTTCACAAAATGGGAGAAAATATTTACAAATTATGTCTGATAAGTGAATAATATCCAGAATATATAGGAAGATTTCATAACTTAACAACCAAAACCAACCTGATTTAAAAATGGGAAAAGGACCTGAAAAGACATTTTTCCAAAGAAAACATACAAATGGCCAATTGCACACATGAAAAGATGCTCAACATCATTAATAATTAGAGAAATGCAAATAAAAACTATAATGAGATATCACCTGACACAAATTAGGATAGTTTACTATTTCAAAAAAGAAAAGAAAAAGTAAGTTTTGGCAAGGATACAGAGTAATTAGAATCTTTGTGCACTATTGACAGAAATATAAAATGGTACAGCCACTATGGAAGACACTATAGTAGATTCTCAAAAACATTAAAAATAGAGTGACCATATGACCCAGCATCTCACATCTATACATATACACAAAAGAATTGGAAGCAGGGTCTCAAAGAGATATCTGCACACCAACATTCACAGCAATATTATTTGCAATAGTTAAACTGTGTAAGCAACTACATATCAATGGATTAATGGACAAGCCAGGTTTGGTATACACATACAATGGAATATTACTCAGCCTTAAAAGGAAAGAAAATTCTGACATATGCTGC
Source organism: Carlito syrichta (assembly GCF_000164805.1). NCBI lineage: Eukaryota > Metazoa > Chordata > Mammalia > Primates > Tarsiidae > Carlito > Carlito syrichta. The sequence continues at coordinate 62,887 of NW_007247435.1, forward strand.
AATAGGATGAACCTTGAAGACATTATCTTACATAAAATAATCCATTCCCAAGAAAAATATTGTATGATTTCATTTATATAAGCAACTTAGAGTTGCCAAAATCAGAGATAGAAAGTAGGGGGGGTAACACGTTCTCACTCATAAGCTCAAACTGAACATTCACCATAATACTCTAAGAAAGGGATTGGCAGTAGTGAGATACTGCTGGGGAGGGTGGGGCTGGGGGGTACACAACATCAATAAGGGTAGCTGATCTCAAACCAGGCAAAGTGGGGACCAAAGGGAGGCCCAAACTTTGCCCGTACCATGACCACTTGTATATGATGCCAAAGACTGGGGTAGGGGTGTATGGGTAAGAGTTAGTGTTTAACGTATACAGAGCATCTGTTCTACAAAATAAAAAGAGTTCTGGAGGTGGATGGTGGTGATGGTTATACAAAATGTGAACATACTTAACGCCACTGAACTGTACACTTAAGAAATGGTTAAGGTGGTAAATTTTATGTTACCTGTAAAAGAAGAGGACCTTGCAAGTTCACCTACCGCAGTGTGGACCTGGACCAGCTGCTGAACAAGTCCTATGAGCAGCTGATGCAGCTGTACAACATGTGGCAGGGGCGGCAGCTGAACCCAGGCCTGCAGCACTCATTGTTTAAGCCGCTGCACAAGGCCAGGAAGAAGGCACCCACCCCCATAGAGAAGCCCGAAGTGGTGAAGACACACCTGCGTGATATGATCATTCTGCCCGAGATGGTGGGCAGCATGGTGGGCGTGTACAACGGCACAACCTTCAACCAGGTGGAGATAAAGTTGGAGATGATCAAGCATTACCTGGGCGAGTAATCCATCACCTGCAAGCCTGTGAAGCACGGCCGACCTGGCATTGGTGCCACCCACTCCTCCCGCTTCATCCCACTCAAGTAGCCTCTACCAATAAAGACACACCTGTCCAGTCTCCCCCCTCCCAAAAAAAGGAAGAAGTAGTATACAGCTATGCTGTCACTATAGAAAAAATGAATCTGAACACAGACAGTGAACATAAAATGAGCCCATAATGTGTGGAAAACAATGTTTCTGGCACACATAGCAAGTGCTCAAGAATTGGCAACCATGATTATATTTGGGGAAGGGAGTTAGAAGAAGATCTCTGTGGTGCAGAAGAAAACATGAGTACATAGATAGTGTGATAGTTAGTGTGATGATGTGAAGGCCACATAATCCAGAGCCTTTCCAAGAACTAGAATATTCTTAGAGGATCACCATATTTCAGAACAAGTCAGTTCAAACAAAGCAGATGGACTACGATGATTTTAATGGCAAGAATTTTTTTTAAGTCCACAGCATAGGCAAAAATAAATAAATAAAAGAGGTTACCTACAGAGGAAAATGTGTTTTTCTATTTGTATGGTTTCTCCTCTACTAAATGCCACAGAACAATAGGACAACATGTACTATATTTAAGAACCATTGCTTTCACAAAATACTGACAAGCCACCTCTAAATAAACCAAGAAAGAATCAAAACTGAGAATTCAATAACAGAAAAATCAAAATTAAAAACTTAAAAAGAGGACTGTATGGGGCGAGCTCTTTTTTTTTTTCTTTTTTTGAGTTGGAGTCTCACTCTGTCGTTCCCGGCCACTGCAGTCTCGACCTGCTGTGCTTCGGCAATCCTTCTGCCTCAGCCTTCCAAGTAGCTGGAACTACAGGTGCACGCTACCATGCCTGGCTAATTTTTGATTTATTGTAGAGATGAGGTCTCGTCAAGTTGCCCAGGTGGGTCTTGAACCTGCGGGCTCAGGCAATCCACTCACCTCGGCCTCCCAAAGGCGCGGGATAACAGGCTGTGTCTTCTGATAAAATACCTACCATGGTTGATTTTATGTGTCAGTATGACTAGAGATGTCCAGATAGCTGGTGAAACATTATTTCTTTGTGTGTCTATAAGGGTGTTTCTGGAAGAGATTAGCAATTGAATCAGTAGACTAAGTAAAGAAGATCTCCCCTCACCAATATGAGTTGGCATCATCCAATCCATGGAGGGCCTGATTAGAACAATAAGGCAGAGGAAGGAATAATTCACTTTTCCCCTGAGCTGGGACATTCATCTTCTTCTGCCCTTGGACATTGGAACTCCTGGTTCTCAGAACTTCAGACTAGGACTAATTACCTCACTGACTTTCCTGGCTCTCCAGCTTGCAAACAGCAGATCATCAAACTTCTCATCCTCCCTAATCACATGAGCCAATTTCCACAATAAATCTCCTCTTGTCCAGCTATCTATCTATATCTATACCCTATTGGTGCTATTTCTCTAGCAAACTCTTGACTAAAACAACACCAAATCACAATAGTCTTGTTAGATATCATCACCTAAAATTACCAAAACTGACTGAATTAACCGAATTGAGAAACCTAAAAATGTGGATAAGTTGATTTCCTCTTCCATAGTAGCTCCTGAATCAAGATTTAGAGCAAAATACTTCATCATAATTGCTGTTTCTTATTATATGAATGATCCTGTTATTGAATGTAAAATATTTCCCCAGAAATGCCTATTTTCCACAGAAGTTGCCACATGATTTAAACTCGAATTAGAGAGTAGGTCTCATGGCAAAAGTGGAGGACCACACACAGGGACTTAGCCTATTATTCTCTACATTCATGTGTGCTAAAATTTTACATAATAAAAAGTTCTAAAAAGAGAAAAGGATGCATGTGAGAAAAAAAAGAAAAGAAAAAACCTAAAGGATAAAAATAAAACTTTTCTGTATAACTTTAAACCACCCAAAATTAAGGAACACAATTCCAGCTCCTCAAATTTTTAAAAAGTAAAAGCTGAAGTTAAGAAATATAAGTACAGGAATGTCTTTGTGAAAGTTCCAAGATATTTTACTAACAAAATCAGGTTGAACTAAAAAGGAACTCTTCTTATAAAACAACCAAAAAAGAATACATGGCAAAGTGAAGGTAGCCAATTTGTCCTTTCAGGTATGAAATGCAAGTGAATTGTGTTATTTTAAAATAATAGTTACCTGGTGAAGGAAAGAAAATTTAACAACTGTGTTTATAAAAACAAATTGTACTTCAGAAAAAAAATACTGGAAGGAAATTTAAAATACGACCTTTTAAATAAGATCTTATTGAATGATAGAATTATTAATACTTATCCTCTATTTGCCAGTGTTTTCCAAATTCTTTTAATAAAAATTGCAGCATTTATAATGAATAAATTATTTTAATATCCGAGCTCTCTTTTTTTTTGCCCAGCTCTCCTGGATATATTTGGAGAGAGAAGAAATTTTTTAGTGAAATGGATATTGTATTTTGTTATTTATTCATAGCCTGCCTTATTAAAAATAAATGCATTCCCTTTGAAAGTAAGTCAGTATTTAAATAAAATCATCTGGGTTTAAAAATATACTATCATCAACCTAATTTTTTTCATCCAAAAATTTGACCATAGCTACTAAGAGTCTCAAAATGACGATAGAAGATATTGATTATGTTGAAGTCTTATGGATCAAAATCAAAAGTACCATAAGCCACAGGTTTGTTTTCTGTATGCTCCTTTTATTATTTTGGTGCCAGTTTATTATTGAACCTGTAGTCACTTTACTCTTTAAACACGCTCACCAGAAGAAGAAAAAAAAACTCATCTATTTCATAATGAGAAGCACTCAATCCTTAGTCGAACTACCAGAATCAAAACCTGTCTTTTCTATGAAGAATGCTATCATTTTAGCATTTTCCTTGATGAAATATCTGCTTTATGATTTGCCTCAGACTTCCAGCTATTTTCTTGTTGCTCAGTTTTTTAATCTCATCACTGCCTTTCCTTGTAATTATTTCTTGTGCTGTGGTAATTTTCGACTGGTCTTTTTTAATTCCACTTTGTGCAAGGGCTGATAGCACACCTGACCTTTAAGGCATCCATTCATTTTGCAGTAGCCTCTTGGCACCTGCATTTCTCCTGGCTTTCTCTTCCAGGATGTTTTTATCCTCCCTCTTTGCATCTCTCTACATTTTGCCCCAGGATGATTTATCATCCCTGTTGTCCTCAGGAATCACTTTTGTTCTAATTGCAAAGCTAAATAAATTGGACTCCTTCACTGTCACTTTGGAAAATTCTCTCTCAGTTGAACATCTCTAATTATAGCCTAGATAGCTCCTAAAAAATTAAGGTCAGAACCACTTCATGTCAGGAGTGCCACAGAGTACTGTAAGCACAAAGAAAGTCTTTTCTAGGTATAAAGAACCTTTGACTAAGTTTTCTCCTACAATGTAAAGGATTTTCCATGTGTGTTTGAATGTTTTCACTGTGAGTATTGCTACCGCACCACCCTCAAATCTATGGGAAACTGAATATAGAAATGAACAGTGGTCAGATCATATATAAATGTAGAATTCTGGCCCACAACCTGCAGGAGCCAGCCCTTGGGGCCAACCCACTCTCTACAAGTCAGATTTGTAGGAAGTCAGACTACTATCTCCAACAACCAGTCTAGGAAGCCAAATAATAACCCCTGTAACAATTGGCCTTCATGAATAATTTACTGCTTCCCTAATTTTTGCCCCCATATCCAATTTAGGAAAAAAGTAGAGGAAGTCAAATATATGCCTGTTACCAATCACATAGGATGCCCTGCCTCCAGCCTTCCCATGCCATCAGACTCTAGTCAGGGTGTTCCTGGAGTCTTCCCTTTATCCCCAATGTGAAGCCTTTTATGGGACACATGCTGTGGCTCATGCTGTAATCCCAGCACTTTAGAAGGCCAAGATGGGAAGATTGCTTGAAACCAGGAATTCAAGACCAGCCTGGGCAACATAGAAAGCCCCATCTGTACAAAAAAAAAGACTTTTTAAATTAACTGGGTGTGGTGATGCATGTCTATAGTCCTAGCAACTCAGGAGACTGAGGTGGAAAGATCACTTGAGTCCAGGATTTTGAGACCGCTGTGAGCTATGATCACATCACGGCACTCCAGCCTGAGTAACAAGATTAAGGCCCTGTCTCTAAAAAATGAAAATAAAAATAAAGCCTTTCACTCCTCTGCCTGCCTTTCAGTATCTGTCAAATGCAAGTGACGGTGGCTGACACCCTCATCAGAAATAGCTCCAAATACATAATCCCTGCTTGTTCTCATTTGGGTGGTCACATTTGGCTTTTGAAAACTCTGATAGAAATTAGCATTTAGATATCATATGAAGGCTAAAATGTCCACTTTATGCTCTGTTTTGCTAGTAGTAGAGATGTAGGCTTAAACTTCTAAATATTTGCTATACATTTTCAGTTAAGATCACATTTATTAGAGGAGCTTTGAAACTAACAAAAAATAATCATTTGCCCTGAAGACTTATGTGTTGATAAATTTGAGTGTTTATTCAATGGTAGACATTGGGTAGTACATAGGTCAATAAGACATGGTATGTATGAGATGCTCACAGACTAGTTCAGAGGGGACACTTCCAAAACTTTAGAATCCATCATTTACTTCACTGAGTACCAGAGCACCACCTGTCACTTTTATGTGTTGAATTTAGTGCAAGACAGTAGGAGTATTTGATATTTAATAGGGAAAGAATGGGTTTCTCCTCAGGTTTCTACCAGCTCCCACCTAGAGAAGTGGTTCAGAAAGATGAAAGTAGTGCAACCTTCCTGACAACTTAGAACCCTATTGAAATGGTTCTGATTTCCAGAAATAGTAGTCATAAAGCTAAGCTGAAAGGGTGCAGATCACCAGGGGTTTAATGAAAACACAGAACACTACATCCTTACCAGGAAGCTTCATTTTTATTCTAGCCAAATATAGGACTTTCCTTTGGGCTACTAACAAAGTCTCTGAAAGCAGAGCCTAGATCAAAGTTTGGAATTGGTTTAAAGAACAGGAGGAAAGCCATTTCGTGCCTGCAACCTTTCCTATCTGACTATGGACAATGCTGGCTGCTTCTGGAGTGCTTCTTCCCCTCAGGGGCTTGGCCAGCCTTTCCTCAGGCTTCTATGAACTGAACAGGAACTCCCACAGGGTGTCACTGCTGTGAGGACTTAGCCATGGTGTTTTCACTCCTGCTTGAGGACACTCAGATGTTCAGTTTCTGATTTAGAACCAGAAAGATTTGTTCCTCCATACCCCACCTCAGTTATTCCACCACTTGTGAGAAAGGACTATTTCTCCACCTAAATCTACATAGTTACACATGCAGGGGGGGGTGGGGTATAAAAACTGGAATTATTTTTTGGGGGGGACAGGTCCCTTGTAGTATAGACTTCCCCTACTAAGTTAAGAACCCATTGGCATCAGGGTACCAGCTAGCATTGTTGTAAGAGAATTCCTTGAACTTCAGTGAACTTTTTTTTTTGGGAGAACCTTTCAACGAGTTGATTTCATGATGGGTGATTTACAAGTGCACTTGCCCACACTGCACTGAGTGTTCAGCAGTTTTTGACCAAAAACTGCATGCCCCCCATGACCCACCCTCCCTATTCGCCCGATCTTGTCCTGAGCAAATTTTTTGTTTCCCCGGATGCAAAAAGTTCTCAAAGGGAAACATTTTGCTGATGTGAAGCAAAAAACAGCAGAAGCACGAAAAGTCATCAGAATTGACAAGTTCAAAAAACTGTTTTAAGCAATGGAGAAAGGGTCTTGATAGGTGTATTGCATCAAACGAAGAGTACTTTGCAGGTGACTGAAGTTTAAACATGTAAGAATAAAAACACAATTTTTTTATAAATAAATTCCAGGTTTTGGGGGGGGATTGCCCCTTGTACAGTTGAGAAGGGTGCTACAATAGCCTCAGGCAGGGGTATCATAGAATAAACAGCAGAGCAATGAGGTTAAACCAGTCTTGAAAAATAAATAAATCAGGGCAATTAAGAGGAAGCATCTCAGAGCAAAGCAGCGTGCAGTTCAATACCAGGGTTCTGCCAGGACTTCTGATATAAAAGAATTAATAATTACCCTGTGTGCTCCATTCACTTATTTGTTTTGGTTTGTTTCACCTGACTGAAATGTAAAGTTCTCTGTTTGTGGTGGCTGCTAATGACAATTGTTAGGTCTTCTTATCGTGCGTCATGTAGGAATATTTTTCCCCAAAGCTATACTTCCAGGGGTGTATACTTCTGGCTGTCTAGCTGAAAAGAAATATTTATAAATCTCAGCCACAGGGCCCAGCGTGAACATTCAAGAATATGCAAATTTCAAGCCCAAACTTCTATGTGCTTGTCAAGTCAGGGCATTGAACTTACACCGGAGTCAGAGTCTAAAATGAAAATATTATACAAAATATTTCAATTACCCACAAACTCCAGCAGCTGCTTTGGAGTTGTTTTGAGGGCATATCTGTGGAGATTACCTAAGTGAAGGAAGGGTTTTCTAACTATTAACATAGGGTTGGAGGATATATTTCAGGGATATTTATTTCCTTTTTCTCTTTCCAGATGAATAACAACCTTCTCTATCTTTCAAGACCTCTGGGAAGAATGTGCCAGATGCCCCCACTGACTCTTCACCTCGCCCTTAGTGTACCCACCCCCTAGGAGTTTTGCTATTAGTTCATGCTCACACTGAGAAAAATGCTTCCAAACTATAAAAATTGGGAAATGGATTATGTTTAAGATTATACATTTACACATACACATAAATCCTAATTCAAAGGATTTAATTATACAAGCCTTATACCCATAATCTGAACCAGAATGAGATATTCATGATCCCTACACAAGAAAATAGAGAAACCTTATCTTAAAGTCACTTGCACTCTCATATAAAGTGTGATTTCTAGCCCCACCATTTTAATGACTAGAAGCTGATTCAAACTTCTCTTCCACTAAGCCTGCATCAAAGCGTTTAATATTCTTCCAGATTCTTTATAGGCTTGTACTTGGTAATTAATCCCCCAAGTGTAATATAAAGCTGGGCACATACAAATATCCAGGTTCCTCGAATCAGCCAGCTGTGCAGGTGATGCAGGTAACAGATTGGCATCTAGAACCTGATTGGAAAATGGGTTGAGAAACGGGGTGGGGGAGAGGCATGAGAAAAGAAGGCTGCAAAATCAACCAAGCAACACTTCTATTTCCAGGGGAAGCAGAATTCAACGGTTGGATTAAAAATGGCCACGAAATTTTATTGCCAGCTTATTTCCACGATGTAAACATTATTAAATGAAAAGAAACAAGAAACCAATCCAGTTCCAGTGTGAATGTAAATAACAGTAATAAGCAATGCAGGAGCACACCATTTCTGACCCCCTGGGTCTCAGACTCATAAACCTCCTCTGCTTATGATGACAAATGCTCCAGGGTATATTGTACCCAGGACCAATGAAACTACACACATACAGAATTGAACACCTTCCAACCCATGACTCTTGTTCATTTTTTGTGGGTCAGAATGTATGATTAGAAGACTGCCTTCTCAGATTTTTTGCTCTCATTTCAAATTCTCTCCAGAAAAACAACAGTCTAAGCAGAAGAATGATTATTTTAGTTGTTATCATCGATTGGTTTAGCAAAAGAACTAGAAAAGCAGACTATTTTGAAAAGCATATGTTCTTTTTTTTTTTTTTTTTTTTTTTTTTTTTGATTTGGAGTCTCACTCTGTTGCCCAGATTGGAGTGCAGTGGCACACTCCCGGCCACCGCAGCCTCAACCTGCTGGGCTCCAGCGATCCTTCCGCCTCAGCCTTCCAAGTAGCTGGAACTAACAGGCATGTGCTACCACACCTGGCTAGTTTTTTTATTTACTGTAGAGATGAGTTCTTGCCCAGTTGCCCAGGCCCCATGGGCTCAGGCAATCCACTCACCTCAGCTTCCCAAAGTGCAGGATTACAGGCTGAGCCACCAAGCCCAGGTAGCATATGTTCTTTATAAAGCCTTTTAGAATTATTAGAATCAACTACTATGATAATTTGTATGCTAAAATAATTTCAGTCTATGGATATAAGAATAGTTATAAGACCAAATGTTTACTGAAAATTGCAATCTCATAATTAAATTATTTGTGCAAAAAGGAATAATTATGGAACTTGGCCATAGTCCTTAAGCAGTTTATAATCTGAGGAGAAAACCAGACACTGATGAAACAGTAAAGATAGCATAAACACCTTACTTGTGCAAATAAACTGCAAGTCTGTTTTCAGAGAAAAGGGAAATCGTTAAGGAAAGGAGTATTCAAGAAAGACATTTATGATGGCAGCTAGCATTTAAACGAGCCCTTGAAGAATGAGGAAACTGTAGAGAACTGGCAGGGAAAAATTCCAGCTGTGAAGAGCAACACAAGTGAGGAGCAGAACATAAGATGAACAAAGAAAAAAAAAATTGCTTCCCTGGAGACCTGGAACAGTCCAATGAACAATATCACAAAAACTACATTCACAAGAGCCATAACTTAAAAAAAAACAAAAACTATTAAGCACTTTTGAACAACTCTCTCAAAAAAAGAAAAGTGCAATATTCAGATAAGCATCCTGAAACTTTTCTGAAGGACAAGCTGAGAAGAGAAAGAAATACATTTCTATATGAGGTGACTTCCTGCCAATACTGCTTATAATTTTTCTGAATTTATCTATCCGTGACAGTTCAATAAATATCTTAATTTTTATAGAACTTTACGGAACTTGACAAGCTGATCCTAAAAGTCATGTGGAAGATAAATGTAACACGAATAGCAGAGCAATTTTGAAAAACAGGAAGGAACTAATACTTGCTTGACATAATACAGCACTGTAGGAAATTAAACAGTGTGAGTAAAGGTTCTAGGAATGATAAATAGATCAGTGAAACAAAACAAAGTATTCAGAAACAATCGCAGTTATTTAGAGCTGAAAATATTAAAAGGTGGCATTTCAAACCAGTGGGAAAGGATATGCTATTCAATTTGCCCATGCTGTGTTGGAACAATTGGCTATAAATTTTTTTTTAAAGCAAATTTAGATCTCTGCGTCACATTAATAACACACATCAATTCTCAATGCACTAAAGGAATCAATGTGAATAACAAAACTCTAGTTGCATAGAAAAAAATAGAACTGTGTATAACCTTCAGGAGAGGTAGGAACTTTTCTTAAATAAGACATGAAGCAAAGGAACAATAAAGGGGAGAAAAATAGATAAATCAGATTACATAAAAACTTTAATCTCTCCTGCAAAAGAAAAGTCCAGTATGGGAGAAACTATTTGCAAAATAAAGGGCACGCACACTCACACACACACATAACTAATAGTCAAAATTTTTAAACTTCCAGAGGCTTCCCTTTCCCCTACCCAACATCCCAGTATGAGGATAGCCTATGAATCAACATGTGTCCTCCCTTCTCCTGGTTGGAGCTGGAAACAAACAAAAAAAATTCCTGAGATAGGACCAGAACAATGCAGAAAGCAGGAGAACTCAGAGAACACAAGCAAACATAACAATCCCAGAAATGTGGGACATACACACAAGGCAAGAAACATACCTCTTTTTTGCCACCACAACTGTGAGAAACAGGTTGAGCTGAACTCCCAAAACAAACTCTAGAGAGCACAGTTTTGTTTTGAAAACCAAACGAGGTATAGCTACAAGTAAGTCATAATTTCTAATGCAGAAGAAAAGAAAAACAATATGAAGAGAATTCTGTTCTGGTCCAATATCCCACAGAAAACTTTCAAATAGGTCGTCCAGAAAAGCTCAATTTATTCAAAGGTGAACAAAATTAATAAAGGGAACAGGCAGGGTGCCAATGCAAGGATGCAATAACAAAAAATAACATGAAAGAGAAAAGGTCAATAAAACGTGTTAACAGATGAGTAACACATAAAAAAAGAAAAAGAAAGAAATGTTGCCATAGAACAAAACAATCTGTAACCAAGCATTTTGTGGGGAATTTTAAGTGTAATGGCCCCTAGAATGAAACCATAGAAATATAAAACTTATGAGAAGTACTGCACAACACACACATGCATACACACACATATCAAAACCAGAAAAATGCAAAAAGATCTCATAGTAAAATCCTTTTAAGTGTTTATAGAACCATAAAATGTATCAATATAATAGAAGAGAACCAATATCAAGTTTATTTGTCATATCAATAACTGCAAATGATTAAACTCAACAATTTAAGAAGAATTGTTGTTTGATTACAAAACAAAAGCAACAGTATATAAAAGAAAAATGAAAATGAAACTGAAAAAGTTGGCCATAAAAGAAGAGGTGGGAGTAGACTTGGAACTAAAACTCAAACAAAACCAAAGGGGAGAGAGGGATGGGGGGGGGGAGAGAGAGAGAGAGAGAATGAGAATGATCCTAAGATACGCTATTAAATAGAGAGTCAAACTTTTCAAGGTCAAAAAATTATGAGGACAAGAAGATACTTCAAAAGTGTAAAAGGTATGATTCACAGTGGAGATTAACTTAGAAATATTAATGCCCTGAATAGTGTCACCACAGTAGCTCTAAAGCAAAAAAAGACAAGAGGTTCAAGGAGAAAGAGAAAGATACAAGCTAGTAGTAGGAAATGCTCATTTCAGTCTAAAGAAAGTATATAAAAACAAGTCTTCCAAGTCTAAAAACTCGCTGTTACTAGTAAGTAAAATCTTAAGTACTTCATGCTCAAACCCTTTTGTTGAGAGGATATTTAGCCTAATGTCTTCCCATTGAACTCACATGAGAAATCAGTGTCATATGAGCTTGAGCAGAGCAGAGCTGCAAGTCAAAGTGAATTTTACAATTGACTATATTCAGTTTTAACATTATATAAAAGAAAAGAAAGATGTGCTAAAGGCTACGGGCAGCTCAGAGAAGTATAACTGAAAAGAGAGGCAGAAAAAGAAAATGTTCTTCTGTATCATGGGACAGAAGGAAATAAAATACATCAGTGTTATTTTTTATTAAATGTAGGCAATATCTGCTTAATTAGTCCTATTACATTTATGTTCTCTTTTTATATCTTAGTTTGATGTACATATTTGTATTCATAATATCCATAGCATGTTAGCAAAAGACTCAGAAAATAGTCAAAACACCATTCTTGCCATGTACCCATGAGCAATTCATAAAAATTAGCCAAATATTTGACCCCCAAAGCATTAATAAATTGAAAAGCACCAAAACGGCAGCCATAATCTGGTAGGCAGATTTCTGGCTTTCACGGCCTTCATCCCCAGTGTCACTTCCAAGAGTTACATGTCAAAAGATTTCATTTAGGTCACAACCAGTTGACTTCAAAAGAGAAAGATTATCCAGGTGGATCCAATGTAGTCACATGAGTCTTTAAGAGCAGAGATTTCCCAATTGAGACAGAAGAGACATTTGAAGAGATGCAGAAGAAGGGAGATATATAAGTCCTGAGAAAGACTGAACCGTGCTAGTTTGAAGATGGAGGAAGCCACAGGAAAAGCAGGTAAAGGAAATTAATTCCACCAAGACGCACTGAGGTTGGAAGAGGACCCCAGGTCCTAGGTGAGAAACTTGATTTCAGCCGTGAAGGATTCTGAACAGGGAAACCAACTGAACCTACCAGACTTCTGATCTTCAGAACTGAGATAAGAAACAGGTGCTGTTTTTAAGCTGCTAAGCGTGTGGTCATTTGTTATACAAAAAATTGCACATGATTACTGCTGAAAAGGGAAATGAGATTAATTGGAGTCAATGGTGATTTAGAGTCATAAGTACTGTTTAAACTTTTAATAACAAAAATATATTTATTGCCTATGCAAGTTAATTTTAAAATGATAAATTCTAACCTCAGCTCAAGAAGTAGGATTAAGTCTGAACATTGTGGGTGGACAGAACATGAGGATATAAGGAGAAAATGAGATAACCATCTCTCAGATTTTTAAATAAAAATATCTGTGTGCAAAATTAACTCTAAATGGATCAAAAATCTAAACACAAAACCTCAAACTATAAGAATCTTAGAAAATGCAGGAGACACCCTTATGGAAATTGGAACTGGCAACCAATTCCTGATCAAAAGTCCAAGTGCCCATGCCATAAGAGATAAGATAGACAAGTGGGACCTCATCAAACTGACAAACTTCTGCAAAGCAAAAGAAAAGAAACCATCAAGAGAGCAGGGAGACAGTCCACAGAATGGAAAAAAATATTTGCCAACTGTATATCTGACAAAGATCTAACATCTAGGATCTACAAGGAACTCAAACGTGCCAAAATGAAAAAAATGAACTGCCCCATTAAAAATGGGCAAAAGACATGAATAGACACTTCTCAAAAGAGGATATATGGGCAGCCAACAGACACATGAAAAAGTGCTCAGTGTCATTAATCGTCAGAGAAATACAAACCCAAACCACATTGAGGTGCCACCTAACCCCAGTAAGAATGACCATCATTAATAAAACAAAAAACAACAGATGCTGGCAAGGATGCAAAGAAAAAGGAACACTTCTACACTGCTGGTGGGAATGCAAACTAGTGCAACCTCTTTGGAAGACAGTGTTGCAATTTCTGAAAGAACTAGAAATTGACCTTCCATATGATCCAGGAATCCCCCTATTTGGAATATACATGAAGGAACTCAAATCATTCTACAAAAAAGATACCTGCACACGCATGTTTGTTGCAGCTCTATTCACAATAGCAAAAATGTGGAACCAACCATGTTGCCCATTGAAGCTCAACTGGATAAAAACTAATGTGGTACATATATACAATGTAATATTATGCAGCCATAAAGAAGGACAAATATATGGACTTCACAGCAACTTAGATGGCTTTAGAATCTATCATACTCAGTGATCTATCACAAAAACAAAGAACAGAGTACCTTATGTTCTCACTCATAAGCAGACCTTGAACAATTATCATAATACTATAAGAAAAGGATTGGCAGTAGTGGGAAACTGTCAGGGGAGGTGGGGTACACCTCATCAACAAGGGTACCTGCATAATGAACATTTGTATACCTCACACTGAATTATACCCCACATTTTTAAAATAAAAAATTTAAAAGTTAAATATATATGAGTATGAAGATATGTTTGGTTGTTGAGTTTATTTTAAGAGGAGTGATAAGAGGTTGTCATGTCTTCTTCCCACTAAGCCTATGACTCCACTTCCTTTGTTTTCTGCCTCTTCACTATTTCCCACATGATTGACTCTTTTCTGGCCCTGTACTTTTTCTTTCTTTTTTGAGTAGGGGTCTAACTCTGTCACCCAGGCTGGAATGCAGTGGCATGGTCATGGCTCGCCACAGCCTCAACCTCCTGGGCTCAGGTGATTCTTCAACTTCTATCACTCAAGCATCTAGGACTACAGCAATTTATCCATAAAATTTTTCTGTCCCCTTCTCCTAAGTATTACCAAATTTTTTTCTTATTGTTTGTAGAGATGGAGTCTTGTTATGTTGCCTAGGCTGGTCTTCAACTCCTGTGCTCAAGAAGTTCTCCTTCCTAGGCCTTACAGGCACAAGCCACTCTGCCTGGACTTTGTACTTCTTTATTTAGTGCAGACAAAATGGCAGCTAAAGCAGTTTGTGAATAATTCCCACAAATCTCTCACAAGCTTGTTTTTCTGCCATACTTTCCCCTTAATACCCCAACACTGAGTCACTCCCACAATCTGCCTTCACTGCTCCCACACCCTGAGCTTCTGGATGCTGGGGCAGAGCAGTGCTAAAATGTACAAAAAGTTGCTTCTAAAGATCATGGTCACAACTTGATAACCCTTATATGTGTTCTTTGTGAGGTCCAGTCTCAAAGCCTCTGACTATGCCTCCTACCGACATCCTCCTCATCATTCCCCTTGACCTTGCTCCTACTTTGGTTAAAAAAAAAAAACTGAGATCCATCACAGAAACAAAGAACAGAGTACCATATGTTCTCACTCATAAGCAGAACCTGAACAACTATAATACTGTAAGAAACATTTGGCAGTAATGGGAAACTGTCAGGGGAGGGGGAGTGGGATTGGCAGTTGAGGGGAACTACTAGGGGAGGGAGGGGCATACCTCATCAACAAGGGTACCTGCATAATCAATGTTTGTATACCTAACCCTGAATTGAATCCCACATCTTTATAATTTAAAAAATAAAAAAATAATAATTTTTTTAAAAACTGAGATCCCAGAACATGAACTACCTCAATGTCCTGCCATCCCCACATCCCTACAAAGGTGTCTATATGTGTCACCATACTTATTTTCAACATTTAGAGATCTGGTGCCTCCAGAAATTCAGAATATGCCTAGGAATATAACGAGGTTATAGAAATTCAAGCTAGTTCATCTGCGAGTCCCCTTAATCTCATTCTTTTTCTCTTGGATTTGGTTATTTCTATTCTCATCCATCTCTATACAACACCTTACATTTGTCCATAAAACTGTTCTGCCCCGTTCCCTTTTCTCTCACCATTCCTTCTCAACTAAGAATATTTTTTAAATCAATCCACATTCCTCATCTTAACTTCCCATTCACCTGCTACATTCTCTCGTCTACCTTCTATTTCCACCATTCCCAGGAAATTGCTCTCAAGCATCAATCATCTCCATATAAATCTTCCTGAATTATCTCATATAACTTCCTTGCTATACTTTGTTTTTCAACCCTTGACATCTTGTGCTCACTCAGATTTCCTAATACATAGAGCATTTTCTTCTGCTCTCTGATATTTTCTTCTCATTTATATCTTACTGTTAGCATTTTAGAGTTGTGTCCTTGGCCCAATAATCTTCTCTTTCTTTTCTTTTCTTTTTTTCTTAATTTTTTTAAAGACGTGGTGTACAATTCAGGGTTAAGTTTACAAATGTTGATTATGCAGGTACCCTAGTTAATTAGGTGTGCACCTCCCTCCTCTCACAGTTTCCCTCAGCTGCCAGTCCTACCCACTCCCCTGGCAATTTCCCACTACTGCCAATCCCTTTCTTATAGTATTATGATAAATGTCCAAAGTCTGCTTATGAGTGAAAACAAATGGTACTCTGTTCTTTGTTTCTGTGATAGATCACTGAATCTATCTAAATCGATCCAAGTTGCCGCAAAGTCCATAAGTTTGTCTTTCTTTATGGCTACATATATTCCATTGTGTAAATGTACCACATTTTTTAAAATCCAGTCCAGCTTTGATGGGCAGCATGGTTGGTTCCATGTTTTTGCTATTGTGAACAGAGCTGCAACAAACATACGTGTGCAGGTATCTTTTTTGTAGAATGATTTGAGTTCCCAATAGCGGAATCGTTGGGTCATATGGAAGGTCAATTTCTAGTTCTTTCTGAAATTGACACAGTGTTTTCCAAAGAGGTTACACTAGTTTGCACTCCCACCCACAGCAGTATAGAAGTATTCTTTTTCTCCACATCCTTGCCAACATCTGTTGTTGTTTGTACTATTAATGATGGCCATTCTTATTGGGGCTAGGTAGTGTCTCAAAGTGGTTTTAATTTGGATTTTTCTGATGATTAGTGAGACTGAGCACTTTTTCATGTGTCTGTAGGCTGTCCATATATCTTCCCTTGAGAAGTGTCCATTCAAATCTTTTGCCCACTTTTTAATGGGGCTGTTTGTTTTTTTCATTTTGGCACATTTGAGTTCCTTGTAGATCCTAGATGTTAGGCCTTTTTCAGATATACAGTTGGCAAATATTTTTTTTCCCATTTTGTGGGCGGTCTCCCTGCTCTCTTGATTGTTTGTTTTGTTTTTGCTTTGCAGAAGTTCGTCAGTTTGATGAGGTCCCACTTGTCTATCTTATTTCTTATGATATGGGCACTTAGGATTCTGATCAGGAATTGGCTGCCAGTTCCAATTTCCATATGGATGTCTCCTGTGTTTTCTAAGATTCTTATAGTTTGAGGTTTTATGTTAAGGTTTTTGATCCATTTAGAGTTAATTTTTGTATATGGTGATAGGTAGGGGTCCTCTTTCAATCTTCTGCATGTGATCAGCCAGTTTTCCCAGCACCATTTACTGAATAGATTCTCCTCTCCCCGGTGGTTGTTGTTAGAGGCTTAGTCAAAGATGAGTTGGTTGAGAAATTGAGACTTTGCTTCCAGAATCTCTATCCCATTCCTTTGGTCTATTTTCCTGTTCTTGTACCAATACCAGGCTGTTTTGATTACTGTAGCCCTATAGTAAAGTTTGAAATCTGGAAGTCTATTACCTCCTGCTTTGTTTATTTGCTAAGGATTGTTTTGGCTATTCATGGTCATTTATGTTTCCATGTGATTTTCTGTATTGTCATTTCCAAGTCTGAGAAGAATGATATTGGTGATTTAATGGATATTTCATTGAATCTGTAGATTGCCTTTGGTAGAATTGACATTTTAAAAATGTTGACTCTTCCTATCCATGAGCATGAAATATTTTTCCATTTGTTTGTGTCTTCTTGGATTTCTTTGAGCAGTGTTTTGTAGTTCTCATTATAAAGGTCTTCCATTTCTCTGGTGAGGAAGATGTCAAGGTATTTCTTTTTTCTGTGTTTGTGTGTGGCTATTGTGAATGGGATTTTGCTTTTTATTTGGTTCTCTGCCGGTTTGTTATTGGTATATAGGAATGCAACTGTCTTTTGCACATTTATTTTGTACCCTGAGATTTTGCCAAAGTCCTTTATCAGTGCAAGCAGGTTTTTGACAGATTCTCTTGGATTTTCAAGGTATAGGATCATATATTCAGCAAAGAGGGAAAACTTGACTTCCTCTTTTCCTATCTGGATACCCCTGATTTCCTTCTCTTGTCTAATTGCCCTAGCTAGGACTTCTAAAAGGATTGCAAGTGAGCAGTCTTATCTTGTTCCAGTTTTCAGGGGAAATGTTTCCAGTTTCGGTCCATCTAACAATACGCTAGCTGTGGGTTTATCGTAGATGGCACTTACTACTTTAAGGTATGTTCCTTCTATACCTAGGTGTATTATCAAGAAGGGATGCTAGATTTTATCAAAAGCTTTCTCTGCATGTAATGATATAATTATGTGGCGATCATGTTTACATCTGTTGATGTATTTAATTACATTTATGGTCATGTGAATGTCGAACAATCCCTGCATCCTGGGGATGAGGGCTACTTGGTCATGTGGAAGATTTTTGAGAGTGTTTTTGGATTCAGTTTGCTAGAATCTTGTTCAGAATATTTGCCTCTATGTTCATAAGGGATATTGGCCTGTAGTTCTCTTTTATTTTGTTGGATCTTTGCCCAGTTTGGGTATCAGTGTGATGTTAGCTTCATAAAATGATATGGGGAGAATTCCATCTTTCTCAAATGTCTGGAATACTTTCAATAGGATTGGTATTAGCTACTCCTCGTATGTTTTTTAGAATTCTGCTGAAAGTCAACTGGTTTAGGGCTTTTTTTTTTAGGTAGTTTTCTTATGACAGAGTCCATTTCCTGGATTGTTGTTGGTCTATGTAGTGTCTCAATATCTTCCTGTTTCAACCTGGGGAGGTTGTGTGATGTCAGAAAGTCCTCCATTTCATTTAGGTTATCAAGTTTGTTTCCATATAGTTGTACATAGTAATCTCTGATAATCTTTTGTGTTTCTTCAGGATCGGTAGTGATTTGATCTTTTGTATTTCTTATTATAGTTATTTGGACTTTTTCTCTCTTTTTCTTGGTGATTCTGACTAGGGGGTCCATCAATCTTGTTAATTCTTTCAAAGAACCAATCTTTTGATTGGTTGATGTTTTCTGTGATGTTTTTGTCTTCTATGTCCCATATTTGGGCTCTTATTTTGGTGATTTGGATTCTTCTGCTAAAGATAGGGTTTTGGTGGTCTTTTATTTCTAGCTCCCTTAGGTGATTTGTTAGGCTCTCAATTTTTGATCTTTTCATTTTCTTGATGTGTGCTCATAGAGATATAAATTCCCCTCTTAGAATTGCTTTCATAGCATCCCAGAGGTTTTGGTAAGATGTTTCTTCATTTTCATTTGTTTCCAGGAATTTAATTTCTGCTTTGATTTCAGTGTTGACCCAGCAGTTGTTCAGACTCATGCTATTTAGTGTACATGTCTCTGTGGGCTTTGGGGAAGTTTTGTTGGTATTGATATTTATTTTTATTCCACTGTGGTCTGAGAAGGTGCATGGCAATATTTCAACCTTATGGAATTTGTTTATGCATGATTTATGGTCAAGAATTTGATCAATCTTGGAGTACATTCCATGTGGTGATGAGTAGAATGTATATTCTGTGGTTGCTGGGTGGAATAATATGTAGGTATCTATTAAGTTCATTTGGTTGAGTGTCAAGTTTAGGTTCTGGATCTTCTTGTTGAATTTTTGCCTCAATGATCTATCTAGGGCTATTAGTGGGGGTATTCAAGTCCCCTGCTATAACAGTGTTAGAGTCAATATCTGTTTTTAGTTTTCTTAGTAGTTGCTTTATAAATGCTGGTGCTCCTTTGTTGGGTGATATGTGTTTAGGGTGGATATTTCTTGTTGATGAATTGAAATTTTTATCATTATGCAGTGTCCTTTTGTATCTTTTTAAATTTTGGATAGCTTAAAGGTTGTTTTGTCTGACATTAATTGCAACACCTGCATTCTTTTGTGATCCATTTGCCTGGAAACTCATTTTCCATCCTTTGAGTCTGTGTGCCTCCCTTGTGGTGAGATGAGTTTCCTGGATACAGCAAATAATTGGGTCATGGTTTCTTACCCAGTTTGCAATTCCGAGTCTTTTCAGTGGTGCATTTAGTCCATTCTCATTCAGGCTGATTATTAAAATGCGATTGTTTATCCCTATAATGAGGTTCTTATAATGTTTTTTCTTTGCTTGTTTTCTTTTGACTTTGGGGTTGATGTATGTGTATGTTTTCAAGTTTCTTGCTGCATTGTATTCTCTGTTGATTCTGTGCTCTGCTATTCTCTTAGGAAGTGTGTGGTAATTCTGTGTTTTTTTGTGTTTTTTTTTTTTTTCTTTCTTCTGTGGTTAATACATTTTTAAGTGTCTCCTGTAGAGCTGGTCTGGAAGTTGCATAATCTCTTAGGGATTGGATGTCTGGGAAGGATTTTAATTCTCCATCACTGATGAAGCTGTTCTTGGCTGGGTAGGAAATTCCTGGTTGAAATTGTTTATCTTTGAGGACTTTGAATATTGGACTCCAGTCGCTTCTTGCTTATAATATTTCTGCTGATAGGTCTGCTGCTATTCTGACTGGTTTTCCCCAGGAGGTAGTCTGACCTTTCTCTCTTGCTGCCTTTAGGAATTTTTCTTTTGTGCTTACTTTGTGTAGGTAAATTACTATGTGTCTTGGGGTTGGTCTTCTCATTTGATGTCTTGTGGGTTCTTTATATCTCTTGTGCTTGTGCTTGCATTACCTCCTGGAATACTTGCTCTAAGTAGTTCCCCATTTCCCTTTCTTCTTCTGGGATATCAATCAGGCATAGATTCAGCCTCTTGATATAATCACAGATCACTTGTAGGCTTTGTTATTTCTTTCTGAGTCTTCTTTCTATGCTTTTCACAGATCAGGTTAATCCATGTTCTGGCCTTCAAGTTCTGAGATTCTTTCTTCAGCTAGTTTAATTCTGCTTTCCATGCTTTTCATCTGGCTATTTATTTCCTGGATAAAATTTTTTATTGCCAAAATCTCTGTAACAAATTCCTTCAGTGTTGCATCTTGTCTTTCTTGAGTCTTATTCACTCTTTCCATCTATTTCCTAATCTCTGTTGTACTCTGGGGCCACTTGTTGGTGACTTCCATTGTTTGGGCTACAAGGTCTGATTTTTCAGGAGTTTTCTCTTTGTTACACTTGAAATTGCCTGTGATCTTCCTTTGGTTTTCCTCATTTGTGACATATCTCTTGTTTTTAGTTCTGTTATTCAGTGTCATTGGTAAAGGCTTTCCCTTCTGATGTTTGTTCAGCTCTCTATTCTTCCCTGATCTAGGCACTGGATTTGTTATATTTTGAAATAGGAGTGTCTATGGGAGGCTTTGCTGTCTTTTGTAGTTTTTGAAAGTATAATAAGGTAGGGGGTGGGGTGCTAAGATACAGAAGCTACTTGTAAATTACAATGTTCACTGACTGTGATATGTGTTCCCTTAGTCCCATTCCCCAACACCATTCTATATGACAATGCAAAGCAGAAACCAACACAAAAAAACAATTGAACACACACAGAGAGACATATGCACACATCCCAAAACAAGCTGGAATAACAACAAAGTGAAACAAAGCAAGCAACAACAAAAAAAAGCAAGAAAATGGAACACACACACACACACTCCCCTAGCACAAAGTGAATGGAGAAGAAAAACAGAAAGACCAAAAAAAAAATTCACATTTAACCCTCACACATATATTGACACACACCTTAAACTATAAAAAAATTTTAAAAGGCAAACCAAAGAGCAAAAATAAAGAACCAACAACAACAAAATTGAAAGATGAACACTCAATCATTCACATACACACATAAACAGAAACAACAAACAAAAGAAGAAACAGAAAAAGAAAAGAAAAAAATTGGGGGAATGCAGATCAAACCCTCACATACACATTCATGTACAAAGGAAAAATATTTTAAAACTAGATGAATTAACAAACAGATACAAATTGTTTTTTTGCTTTTTAAAAAATTAAAAAGTAAATAAAAACTTCCCTCTTGTGTCAGGCTCTGTAATTGTTCTTCTAATCAGGTCTCTCCTGTAGAGTTTCAACATCTTTCACTCTCTCCTCAGTGTCCAGAGCAGGGAAGGAGGGGCAGTGGAGGTGGTGGGGCTACAGTCCTCCCCTCCCACTCTCATATGGTCAGGGAGATCTCCTCAGATTGTCTCTTCCCCAGGTATGTACTCACAGGGGGTGCCCCAGCCAGGCTTATCCTGGAATGGAGTTCTATTGCAACTAATGTCCAGACTCCACCTGGGTCTGTCCCTCTCAGTCACGGCCCAGCTGTGTGGGTCTGACATTCAGAGGATTGTTGAGGAAGACGGGGTTTGAGTTAGTGCCAGACTCACCACTAATCTCTTTGGAGTTCTTCTTCATCCTTTTCTGGCCACACCCTTTGTCCTGCAGCTGGATGAGGGTAGGGGGTGGAGCGTCTGGGACTCAGCACTCCTCAGGTCCCTCCGAAGTTTGTGCTTTCAGGATATTCCCTCTGGGTAATGATCAACCCCTGAGTAGTTGATCTGCCAGTCACAGAGATCAGGTCTGTTGCTCCGTGGTAAGTTGGAGCACTTTCCTGCCCCGCCTTCAAGACGATGGTGGAGTGGCCCTCCTATCCTCTTCAGTGGGACTCTGCCTCTGGGCTCCCTCCACAGACTTTACTGCTGGTGCCCAGCCAGGCACTGAAGTAGTGAGGCAAAGCCTGGAGCCGACTTTCTCCTGCTGCAGTGGTGAGGTAGAGCCTAGGGTAATAGTCTTTTCCTGCAGCTTCTTCACAGGAAAATTTTGTCTGTTTAAAAAAAAATGGTGCTCAACTTCTGCAACCTGGAAAGAGCCAGGGACCAAGCAGAGAATCTGCAGCACCAGCTGTTGCACCAGGGTCCCAGCCACTTGCTCACAAGCCCCACTTAGTCAGTCTCTCCCAGCATTTTCTTCCCAGGAAAGATTTTATTGATTTAAAAAAAAAAAGGTGCCCAGCTTCTGCAACCTGGGAATCACTAGAGTCCAAGCCGATCAGCTGCAACACCAGCAGCTGCACCAGGACAGCCCTGACTGCTAGCTCCCAAGCCCTCACTCAGCCAGCCACTCACATGCCCACTCCCTCACCATCACGTACACAAAATTTTCCATACACTCACTTACTCACACTGAGATTCACATAGTCCAACTGGCCCAGCCGCCATCTTCCTGACCTCCTTCTCTTTCTATATTCTCTTTTTCTGTGATATCATCTATGCTTATGGCATTGATTATTACACACATACTGAATGTTTCCAAATCTAAACGGTTATTTCTGGTCTCTTTTGTGATTTCCAAATCATAGGTTAATTATCTGCTAGGCATCAAATGTAACAAGGACCAAACATACATTTCTGCCCTTCATTAACATGATTAGGGCCTTAATTAATGAATAAGCCAGATCCAACCAACTTGAGTATATGTAGTCTAGGCAACTCAGGGAGGCCACAGATAAATCATCTATGTACCTAGAAGTTATTCTCATAGTGATCCCTTCTTGATTTTGGCTTCAGTTTTAAATAATTTGCCAGATACCTAGCTAGCCATGGGCAACACTTTCCTATGTGGAAAAAGAGAGTTTTTTGGTTTGGTTTTGTTTGTTTTTTTGAGTTGGAGTCTCACTCTCTTGCCCAGACTGGAGTGCAGTGCCATGCTCCCGACCACCGCAGTCTCAACCTGCTGGGCTCTGGTGATCCTTCCACCTCAGCCTTCCAAGTAGCCAGAACTACAGGTGTGCACTACCACACCCAGCTAATTTTTGATTTATTGTAGAGACAAGGTCTCACCAAGTTGCCCAGGTGGGTCTCGAACCTGCCGGCTCAGGCAATCCACTCGCCTTGGCTTCCCAAAGTGCTGGGATTACAAGCTGAGCCACCAAGCCCAGTCATTTTTTAACGAAAAGGTTCATGATCAATTAGAATTTTGCAAAGGAGGTGTCACATGAGCAGAGAGTAAAAAAAGTGATAAATATCTAAGTCCTACTTCTCTGATGAGATTTTTCTGTAGAATTTGGGCCACTTCTCAAATAAGAAGGCAGACCATGGCCATTCTTGTGAGGATATTGTTGGATAGTATGACTGGCTAGTCTGTAACTGTGCTGGGATACAGAGATGATGACATGGGACAAGTTGCCAGCAAAATATAGTGGATTTTATTAACCATAAAAAATTTTGACTATATACCTGGATTGGATTAACTGCATCAAAGGATGAGGATATTAAACTGTCTCTGCCACACCAAAGAGATGCAGTAGGAAAGTCAATGTCCAAAGACAAAAAGTACAGAGAGCTGTGGTGGTGTGTTCAAAAGGAATAGTGGTAGCATCTGTTCATGGTCCCAAATGCACTGGCCTCTGTAAATGACTGATGTGGAGCAGTTCTTTAGTGATGTAGAAAGTGCCAGAGAAACACATGCCAAATTTCCAAATACTTGTCCAAAGAACAGGGTAGAGGAAGGTCAAAGAAGTTTGGAAAGTGCCTAAAAAATATAATGAGGTTGTATAAATTATTAATCAAATGGAAGAAGGAGGAACCAAACAACATGCTCTGGAGACCCACGCCAGGCTGGAGGATGGTTGTGAGCATCATGTCCAATGATGACATGAAGAACTTTCTGCTTTGCAATGGAGATTCAGCTGAAAAGGACAAGACATGGACAAAAGTAATGGATGCCTTAAGAGCTAAGGTAAGGCCAAAGACTCCTTGTCTCAAGTTCAAAGTCAAGTCTTGTTCACAGATGCCAAATTAAGTCATGACAATAAAAGACTGAGATATAGTCAATAAATCTACAGGCATCAAGGATAAGGACACGCCTCAGCAAGCATATGTGGTTTTCTACTGCTGTGGAGGGCAGGACACGTGGAGGCAGCTTGGGACCTGCAAGGAAATGTGTGTGGGTTGGTGAGTGAGCCAACAAAACCCTTCCCAAGATTAGGCTCAACCCTTCTAGATAGCTTGAACAACCTTCAGTCCTAGATTGGCAAAATCACAGGCAAAGGTAAAGGTGAGAACAGAAGAAGAGACCGTTCTGCAGTGCTCAACAGTGGGAACAAGTGGCTACCATCTTCCTAGGAGCATCATTGTTCCCATGACCCTCAACTACAACCAATTGGGTTAGGTATTGGTGGGTTAAAAGAATAAGCTTATCGTTCCTTGGGGGAATTTGGAATTTTCAGAATAAGTTGGAGTATTACAGTGTCTCAGGATATCCTGGGCCAGCAGGTCTGCCAATGGGATTAATGACACAGGCTTTGTCCTCTACAGTGCAGTGTCTGCAATAAACCAAAGGCTGATTGTGATGGTTAATATTATGTATCAACTGGACTGGGCTAAGGGGTGCCCAGAGAGCTGATGAAACATTACTTCTAGGTGTCTGTGAAGGGGTTTCCAGAAGAGATTAGCATTTGAATCAGTAAACTGAGTAAGGAAGATCTATCCTCACAAATGTGGGTGGGTATCATTCAATGCATTGAGGACCCAGATAGAACAAAATGGAGGAAGGGCAAATTTGCTCTCTCTTCTTGAGATGTGTCTTCTGCCCTTGGACCTCAGCACTCCTAGTTCTCAGGGCTTTGAACCCACAAGTTACACCAGCAGTTCCCCAATTATCAGGCCTTATGACCCAGACTGTATCACACCACTGACTTTACTGGTTCTCCAGCAAGCAGACGGCATATCTTGGAACTTCTTAGCCTTCACAGTTGCATGAGCCAATTCCCATCATAAAGTTCTCTTATATATCTATATCTTTACTTGTATATCTATATCTTATTGATTCTGTTTCTCTGAAGTACCCTGAATAATACATTGATATGTGGTGCTGAGTCCCCAGTGACTAAATTCCTGGGAATCAAGTAGTGAAGTGGGTGTGATCCTTCTACCTACCCACCCTAGGGATCACTTGGGGAATTTATAATTTCTGACCCTATAACCTTAAGGTCTGCTTGATTTGAGGTCTTGGTTCCCAGCATGACAATCACTTGCTGGGATTGGTGCACTAGCATTCGATAGAATCAAAAGCTACATTTTTTTAATCCAGTCCTCTTTTGATGGACAGTATAGTTGGTTCCAGGTTCTTGTTATTGTGAACAATGCTGTGTGGTACATATACACAATGGAACACTACACAACCATAAAAAAGAACAAAATCATGAACTTTGCAGCAAGCTGGATGGCACTAGAGTCAATAATATTGAGTGACCTCTCACAGAAACAAAGATCTAGCCGGGCTCGGTGGCTCAGCCTGTAATCCCATGCCTTTGGGAGGCTGAGGTGAGTGGATTGCCTGAGCCCGCAGGTTCGAGACTCGCCTGGGCAGCGAGATCTCATCTCTACAATAAATCAAAAAAATCAGCCGGGTGTGGTAGTGCATGCCTGTAATTCCTGCTACTTGGAAGGCTGAGGCGGAAGGAT
>NW_007247435.1:88909-141979 GCF_000164805.1 Carlito syrichta
AGTGGTGGGAAACTATGGGGGGGAGGGGAAGGGAGGTGGGATTAACGGTAGTCAATATCTTTCTGGGGATGGGGAGACACCCCTTATCAACAAGGGTGCCTGAACAAAGCATATTTGTATACCTAACCCTTAACTATACCCCACAATATCAAAATAAAAAATATTGATATATTTTTTTAAAAAAAAGCTACAATCCTCACCTGGTCAGTCATCTTTTTGCTTGTGTATCAAGAAGCAAAAAAGAACACTGGGCTGCCCTTGGAGCTGTTAACAGTAAACAGGCCTTTGCAGTAACCAATTCTAGCAAGAGGAAGAAAAGAACACACCTCCTGACACTAGCCCCAGGACAAGCCCTGAATCACCACTGCTGTACACGGTAGACCAGCTAAAATGCTGGCCAATGATGAGGGAAAATAGAATGCATGGTAGAGATGAAGTTCCCAAATAAGTTCTCAAGAGAAGCTGAAGTAGTGAGTACTACAGTTTCTTCAACTGACAACCCAATTATATTAGCCATTTTGGAAGAATGTCATTGACCGCTACTTTGAGAACACCGTGATGCTTATGTGAGTGGATCTCCACAGTACACAGGGAAGGAGGAGTGTGTTGGATACCTCTTGGCCCCACCTCTGTTCCTAGCTCCTGTTTGTGTAGAGTATGGATGTTTGCCTGTCAACATGGCCGTTTTGTTCTGCTTGCTGGCACTCATTCTGCCCTGGCAAGTCCATCTATAAGCAGGTGTTCACTAGTCTAACCCAGAAGTACCTCATCTGTACACATAGTCTCTGAACTTCCTTTGAAGAGCATTCTGAATAGGTGCACACAAACATACAAGAGGACCCCCCAAAACCCGGAATTTAAAAAAAAATATGTATTCATTCTTACATGTTTAAGGTTCTGTGACCTTCAAAGTACTCTCCATTTGATGCAATACACTTATTGGAACACTTTTCCATGGCTCAGAATGGTTTTTTGAGTTGTCCTTTTTAATGCCTTTTAGTGATTCTGCCATTTTTGTTTCACCTCTTCCACATTGGCAAAACATTTCCCTTTGAGGACTTTTTTCATCCAGGGAAAGATAAAAAGTTACTAGTCAGGCTCGGTGGCTCAGCCTGTAATCCCAGAGCTTTGGGAGGCTGAGGTGAGTGGATTGCCTGAGCCCAAGGATTAGAGACCTGCCTGGGCAACATGGCGAGACCTCATCTCTACAATAAATCAAAAAATTAGCCGGGCGTGGTAGTGCGTGCCTGTAGTTCCAGCTCCTTGGAAGGCTGAGGCGGAAGGATCGCTGGAGCTCATCAGGTCGAGGCTGCAGTGGCCGGGAGCGTGCCACTGCACTCCAGTCTGGCGACAGAGTGAGACTTCAACTCAAAAAAACCCAAAAAACAAAAAACAAAAAGAAGGTTACTTGGGATAGATCCAGTAGATGGGGGCGGGGGTCACGGGGGTCATGTTGTTTTTGGGTAAAAAACTACTGAACACTCAGCGCAGTGTGGGCTTGTAAATCACTTATAAATCACTCATGACATAGGGAAATGCCTTGAAAGAATCTTCAAAAAAACAAAAACAAACAAACAAAAAAAAAACTACTGAAACTGAATGCAGCCTCTCACAATAAAGCTAGCTGGTACCCTGATGCCGATGGGTTTCTAGAACACTCACCTAGCGGGGGAAACCTGTACTACAAGGGGCCTGCCCTCCAAAAAGTAATTCCAGGTTTTTTGAGTCCCATTATACAAAGTGGAAAAATAGACCTTGGAGACTCCAAAAGGTGGGAGGATGGGTGAGGGATGAAATACTACCCATTGAGTTCAATGCTTACTATTCAGGTGATGGGTTCACCACTACACAATATATCCAAGTAACATAATTGCATTTCTATTCCTACATCCATAAAAAATAGAAATTAGCCAGGCTCGGTGGCTCAGCCTGTAAGCCTGCACTTTGGGAGGCTGAGGTGAGTGGATTGCCTGAGCCCGCGGGTTTAAGACCCACCTGGGCAAATTGGCAAGACCTCATCTCTATAATAAATAAAAAAATCAACCGAACGTGGTAGTGCACGCCTGTAATTCCAGTTACTCAGAAGGCTGAGGCAGAAGGATCGCCGGAGCCCAGTAGGTCGAGGCTGCCGTGGCTGGGAGCGGCCACTGCACTCCAGTCTGGGCGACAGAGTGAGACTCCAACTCAAAAAAAAAAAAAAAGAAAAGAAAATAGAAATTAAAAGAAATAGAAATTTAAAAAATTATGAATCTGTTCTGAAACTGATTCTAACTAAAGGGTTTAGTCAGTTTTCCCATCTCCTTTTGAATCCCTTAAGACCCCCGCATCCTCAGAGCAGCCATGTTAAGGCAAGATATCTGGTGCAAGTCAGCAAAAGCCAGAATAAGATTCCTCCCTGAATGCCTTACAGTATGATCACAGTACTCCCTCCACCAATTCCTGCAATGTGTGGGAAGCCAGGCCTCCCATTCTTCTTCCAGAAATGTCCACAGCACAGTCCTCTGAGATACCATTCTGGTAAAATTGAGGAGATTTAGGTCAGAATCTTGAGCAGTTTGGAAGGGCTAGAATAAATTTTGACTAATTCCCATAACACAAGTGAAACTGTAAAATGTACTTAGCTCTCTGAAATTGGTAGTAACAGTCAGGGGTGTTTTCATAGATATTGTCCCCTACAGGGGTCCTAGAAACCATAGATCAGGAAGGGAGAGGTATGCAGCATGGGCATAGGGCAAGGTATTGCCTGGTTGCACCTGTGCAAAGCTAGTTGCAGACTACTTGGATGTCTGACCCCACCACAATGCCCAGGCTATCTGAGTGTGCTTCCCATCCATCTCCAGCTTAGGTACCATCCCAGAAAGAGGGCAAAGGCTATGAAGGATATTTACAAAGGGCACCAGGAAGTTGAGTACTATTTGACGAGTGGGTATGGCCAAACTTGAGGATTTGCCTTAAGATGGATTATTTGGGCAGTTGAGGGAAACTGCTAGGGTAGGGAGGGGCACACCTCATCAACAAGGGTACCTGCATAATCAACATTTGTATACCTGACCCTTAATTGTATCCCACATCTTTATAATAAAAAGAGAGAGAGAGAGAGAAAAGATGGATTATCTGTTCTTCAGTTAGGGATTGGGAACTAGCCATAAACTCAATGAACAGATCCCAAACTAGGGAAATAGGGGGACAACGCAGACCTTTCCCCACCAGTACATAAGGACCTTTATCAAAGGCCTAAGATCCCTGCTCAAGCACGGACCACAGCTGGCGCTGGTTAATGGAATGCCATTTGATAAAAGGATGATAGACATTCTTGATTTCTTCCCCTAGGCACTGATCCAGGTCATCGGGATTAATTCAAGTCCCAAATGGCAGAACATGTTAAAACTAAAGGCAATACTGTCACTCCTCATCTCAAAGAGGAGTGCTCAAACAGGCAACTTATTAGGGGCTATTGAACCCAGCACCCAGTAGACTGTGTGTGGTATATTTCTGGTTCTTGGCACCCAGCAGGGAGGCCTTTGTCAATACTCTCGGGATGATGAATGGTTTTACTCAGCAGGCCCAAGGGTATCCCAGCAAAGAGCAAAACATCTCCATAGCGGGCTGAGCTCACTATGAAATACTTGTCAGGACACATAAACCCACACGAATCCACTCAGGTCAAGAGAGAGACTGGGGGAATCGGTTGCTACATACAACGTTTCATTGGACAGGGTGACAGAAACATTTCTCCTATTCCAGGAATTGCTAAATTCACCGTGAGGTCTGTTTTTAGGCAGCCTATGTGAGCTGAGAGAGGTTTTTACACTTTTAAATGGTTGGGGGAAAAAAAATTTTTTTTTAAAGATTTCATGATCTGCAAAGATTGTATGAAATTTAAATCTCAGTGTCCATAAATAAAGTTTTATTGGAACACAGCCACGCTCATTCATTTATGTACTGCCTGGACAGCTTTCACGCCAAACGACAGAGGTGAGAAGCTGCAAAAGCTTAAAATATTTAGCATCTATATCCTACTATGGGCTGAATTGTGTCCCTCCAAAATTCATATGTTGAAGTCTTAACCCCCAGTTAACTTAGTTAAGTCAACTCGGACTATGACTATATTTGGAGCTAGGCCTTTAAAGAAGTCGTTAGGTTAAATGAGGTCATGAGTGGGCCTTTATCCAATATGACTGCTATCTATATAAGAAGAGGAGATTAGGATACAGATGTGAGTCCATGAGAAAAAGTCATGTGAGGACACAGCAAGAAGGTATCCATCTACAAACCAACAAGAGAGGATTTGGGAGAACCCAACGCTGCCAGCACCTTGATCTTGGATTTCCAGTCTCCAGAATTGTAAGAAAATGCATTTCTGTTGCTTAAGTCATCTAGTCTGTGGCATTTCGTTATGGCAGCCCGAGCAAACTAATATGTGTCCCTTTACAGAAAAAGTGTGCCAAACCCTGCCCTATGAGATAATACCCTCCTAAAATCCACATGAGCTTTGGTATAAAATTTGGCATATTTCTATTATAATCCAGTGTGTCATCAAGGGCCCCAGAAATGTAGGTCTGGGCTTTTCATCTCATTCCAAGACCAGTGGAGAAGGGGCATGAGGGTTGTTGTCTTTCAGGGCGGATTGTGATACGTTGTCAGGGATGGTCCCATGGGTGCTGTCCTGATCATGCAGAAGATCAGACAAAGGAGTACGGTGCTGCCCTCAGTCGACATCTACAGAGTTCTGAGCTAAGGTAGAGACAACTGGGGTCTGAACACCATCCTCCAGTCAGCCATGTATATCTGGCCCCTAAAGCTTGGCTTAAACGGTTCTGAGTTGTTTCCCTTTGCTCTGGCCTTGGCAGCTCCAAGATATCATGATCTAGAAAACTTTTCTCAGGTCATGATATTAATCCTCTTATAGGTGTTATTACAGTGATCTTTAGTTTCTGTGTCTTTCTTCCTTCCTCTCTCCCAAAAAGACATGAAACACCCCAGGCAGTTTTGTTCTCAGGATCATGTCTCTCTGCATATCTCATGACTTAAGAAAACACTGAGTCATTTACCTTTTTCCTGCTCCTGTCAAGAGGATAGTTTATCAGCACTTGCTTCCTTCACAGACATGCAAGCCTCACTAGAGAAAAGAGGTACCACCCTCATCCTCTCCGAAACACAGCGGTCTCTTCAGAACTGTGGATGCCTTTCACACCAGCTCCACAGTTATCAAGCACAGCCTCTACCAAGACACAAAATGCAATTTGGCATTCTACTCTTGCCTCCAAAAAAGAGAAAATTCATAGCCAAAATGCTGCCATCTTGAGAAGAGCTCAATCATGCTTGGTAAACACATAGACAAAGATTAATGTGATTTATTGCGTATGAATTCTTGGTTTTTACCTATATTTTTTAAAACATATATTAAATACCAAGAAAGATAAATCTTTTTTTTTCCCTCAGGCTCTGATAACTATATTTAAAATAAGAGAATAGCTACCACAACCACATACACTATAGATATTAAATATTTACCTGCTAGGCCATTGGTACTATACTCAACAGGCCAGTATGGCAATTAATATGAAGAAGAGAGCTGGTCACATGCCCACACTTCTTGGGTATCATGCTAAGTACCAGAACTAAGTAAGATACAGTGTTGCCTGCAAGACACCCACAGTATTATGAAGACATGAGAACACCAGCAGAATAAGCAAGATGAGAGAGTCTAATACAACAGAGTAGACGTCTCTAAGCCAGACCAGGGAAAGGTGGGGCTGAGAGGGGTAGGGTGGGGTGGGGGTAAAAACTGCAGAATACTTTCCGGAGAACAGAGTCACCTAAGCTGAGTCTGAACGAGTAGAGAGGATTTAGCTAAGTTAAAAAAGAGCACAAAGAAAAGGTCAAATGTGCCATCCAGGTAGAATAAAAGTTTCACATGAAATGTAGAAAGTGTTTCTGTGATAACATAAAAGCTCTTGTTACATGACATTTTGAAGTGAAAAGTGGTGCATCTGTTCTTTACAGCTCAATCCTCGTCTGAAATTTCCACCTAGATATGACCCGGTTGAGCTCAGATCTACATGCACACTAAAAATCTCATTTGCTGTCTCTATTCTCTGCTTACACAGTCAGCCTTGAGACTTCTGAGCCCCACCTATCACATGGTCAGCACTGTTACAGGCACTGAAAATACAAGAGTGAGCAAGAGACACCCTGGACCTGCCTGCAAGGAACTAATAATTAGTGGGCACAAAATAAAAATAGGTATTTCAGAAAATTCCAAGTTCTCATGTTAATAAAAAAAAGAATCCATTTAGATAAATCCCAATGACAAATGATAACCCAATAATCCAGAACTACCTGTCCAACAAGGTAGCCACCAGCCACATGTGACTATTCTTATTTATTTATTTTTTTGTTTGTTTGTTTGAGTTGGGACCTCACTCCATTGCCCAGGCTGAAGTGCAGTGGCACAATCACAGCTCACCAAAGCCTCAACCCCTTGGGCTCAAGAAATCTTCCTGCCTTGGCCTTCTAAGTAGCTGAAACTACAGGCACGTGCCACCACGCCTGCCTAATTTTTCTATGTTTTTGTAGAGACAGGGTCTCGTTTTGTTGCACAAGCAAATCTCAAACTCCTGGCTTCAAGTGATCCTCCCACCTTAGCCTCCCAAAGTGCTAGGATCACAGGTGTGAGCCACAGTGCCCAGCCTCACGTGTAAATTAAATAAAATTTTAAATTGAGTCCCTCAGTAACATTAGTCACATTTCTAGTTCTCAGTAGGCATGCATGGCTAGTGGATAATGCAGATAACAGAACATTCTCAAGTACACAAGTTTCTGTTGGATGGTGCTGTTTTAGCATAGCTTCCATGTGAAAACGCCTCTCAGAAATGACAGGAATAAAACAAGGATTTTGTCAGAGACCCACTGACCGACAGTAGATTCTACAGGCTGACTCATGAACAAAAGTCTCCCGTTCCATTTAAAATTCAGCCCCATCATAATTTTGTCTAAGTTGTGATTTCACTGAAATAAGATATAATTTGGATGTAAACTTTTATATGTCACATTTTATATTTTGGACACTGGATTGAAACAGGCTTTTACTGCTCTCATTTCTCTGACCTCATTAGAATGATAGTAAAAGAATAATATTCACAATAATTTATTTAACAGAGAGGGGATTTTGCAAAGGTTTGCAAGATTGTGTGGATGCAGATGTGATAGGAGGTGCAGCAGGAAAATCACAACTTAAAAGTCATGTAGTGGGAGCCTCAGTCAAGCTATTTGCTGGTTTGGAGAAATTCAAGACTCAAAAGTGCCAGAAAACAAGGAGAATACTACTGAAGCATAGAAAGAAAAACAGCCTGTACATGTTGATTTTCCATTCTACCCCTAACATCTATGCACAAAACACCTGGCCGCCAGTTTTTATCACACAAGCCAAAAACAAAACAAACAAAAACACACTCTTTTCTAAAGAAACAGGACAGTCATTTATAAGGGACATAGCATCAAACAAAGCCATCTATAGTCTTGTATTTTAGAAAGTACCAAAACCCAGCTGGACGCAGTGGCCCACACCCGTAATCCTGACACTTTTGGGAAGCTGAGATGGGAGGATCGCTTGAGCCCAGGAGTCCAAGACTAACCTGGACAACATAGTGAGATTTCATCTCTACAAAAAATTAGCCAGCCATGGAAGCACATGCCTATAATTCCAGCTACTCGCAAGTCTGAGGAGGAAGAATCACTTGACCCTAGGAGGTCAAGACTGTGGTAAGCTGTGATCTTGTCATTGCACTTCAGCCTGGGAAACAGAGTAAAACCCCAACTCCAAAAAAGGAAAAAAAAGAAAAAAGAAAAGTATCAAAGCCTAAGTCATGCAGGATGTAATGCAGGGTTCTTAGGCTGCATTAGTTCACGGGGGTGGCCTTCTGTGCCCAGCATACCCACACACAGCATAAAAGTTAAAAGCTACAGAACAAAAGCTGATTTGGGTCCACTTCATTTCATTTGTTTACCTTTTTAGTTATTTTTCTTACTTGTATTCCTGTGAATAAGTCCATGTAAAATTGTTTTTAAAAGGACTTAATTTATGCAGTCTGGGCTCTAAGTGAGAGATTTGTATTGTCTCGCTCTTAAATGTGAATAGGAAATCCTGCAACATAAAGACCAAGATTAGAAAGAAAACATGAAGATCAAGATTGAAGAAAATAAACGGGTCGATCCCAGAGTTTAAAAAAAGGAAAAAGGGGCAATACAAGGAAAATACTTTTTAAAAGTCTACTTGATAATTCAGAGACCTCTAAGGAGATATTCTATCCACAAATAATAATAATTTACTGTGAAAAAGAACAAAATTTGGGAATCAGAAAAGATTCTTAAACATTAAAAATATGATTGCCAACTTTTAAATGAGGAAAATAGGAAGAAGATAAGTAAACGATATCTTATAGAAAAGTAGAAAAAATGGAGAGATTATTGTTATTAAATAAAATCAGAGATAAAATCAAGTTTGTTTTCTATCAAACAGGTCCCCAACAGAGATAATAGAGAAGAGAGAAAAGAAAATAATTAGATAATTTTTAGAACACTGAGAATAAATATTGTCTTCCAGAGATAATGGAAGAAAAATCACCTACAAAGGAAAGAGAATCACTAATGCTGGGTGGCAAATGACAATGTAGCAACATCTTCAAACTTCTGAGAAAAAAAATCATTCTCAGTAGAAGAGTCTATTAAGTCAGCCACTTCATCACCAAATACAAGGGTCAAATGAAGACATTTTCAAATATGCTAGGACTGAGGATATTCATTTCCCTCTTAGGAAGTTAATTAAGGGTGTGATTCAACAAGATAAATAACTAAAAAAAGAAGAAATTAAGGCATGTAAGAAGGAGGGATTCAACTGAGAAGAGCTATGAAGTAGGGTTCCAGGGTGACAGCTGTGTAGCTGTTCTAGAGAGAAATCACTTAAGATCAGAGAAAGATAAAATAAAATAAGGACTGCAGAGGGATGTCTTTGGGTAAAGGAGATATCAACAGAATAGATGATATTATATTGAGTCATTTAAAAGTGAAGCCATGATAAAGGTATAGAGTCAAGAAAAATAAGGTAATAGAAACCCATCCCTATAATAAATCAAAAAAATTAGCTGGGCATAATGGCACATGCCTATACTCGAGCTACTTGTCAAGGCTGAAGTGGAAGGATCAAACATGTGCCCAGCATGTCAAGGCGACGGTAGCCAAGAACATGTCACTGTACTCCAGCCTGGGCAACAGAGTGAGACTTGACTCAAAAAAAAGAAGTGAAATAAGAGAAGGAAAGAGGTTGCTTTTCATTATAAATGTTTCTGCATGTGATCAGCCAGTTTTCCCAGCACCATTTACTGAACAGGTTCTCTTGCCAATAGTTGTTGTTGGAGACCTGGAAACAGGACCCCTACCTATCACCATATACAAAAGGTAACTCTAAATCAATCAAAGACCCCAATGTAAAACCTCAAACTATAAGAATCTTAGGAAATGCAGGAGACACCCTTATGGAAATTGGAACTGGCAACCAATTCCTATTCAGAACCCTAAATGCCTGTAACTTAAGAAATAAGTAGACAAGTAGGACCTCATCAAACTAATGAGCTTCTGCAAAGCAAAAGAAATCATCAAGAGAGCAGGGAGACAACCCACAGAATGGGAAAAAACATTTGCCAACTGTATATCTGACAAAGACCTAACATCTAGGATCTACAAGGAACTCAGGAGTGCTGAAATGAAAAAAACAAAAAGCCCCATTAAAAAGTGGGCAAAAGACATGAACAGACAGTTCTCAAAAGAAGATATTCAGGCAGCCAACAAACACATGAAAAAGTGCTCAGCCTCACTCATCACCAGAGAAATGCAAATCAAAACCACATTGAGATACCACCTCACCCCAGTAAGAATGGCCATCATTACTAATACAAACAACAACAGATGCTGGCAAGGATGCAGAGAAAAAGAAACATTTCTACACTGCTGGTGAGAATGCAAACTAGTGCACCCTCTTTGGAAGACAGTGTAGTGATTTCTGAAAGAACTAGAAATTGACCTTCCATATGACCCAGCAATTCCCCAATTCTACAAAATGATTTGAGTTCCTTCAGGCATATTCCCAATGTGACACTTGCACACATATGTTTGTTGCAGCTCTATTTACAATAGCAAAACATGGAACCAAACGTGCTGTCCATCGAAGCTGGACTGGATTAAAAAAATGTGGTACATATACGCAATGGAATATTACACAGCTATAAAGAAGGGCAAGCATATGGACTTCGCAGCAACGTGGATGGATTTAGAATCGATCATACTCAGTGATCTATCACAGAAACAAAGAACAGAGTACCGTATGTTCTCCCTCATAAGAGGACCTTGAACAATTATAATACTATAAGAACAATTATAATACATAAGAAAGGGATCAGCAGTAGTGGAGGAGGGGGTGGAGGGCAGGAGGGGGTGGGATTGGCAGTTGAGGGAAACTGCTAGGGGAGGGAGGCACACCTCATCAACAGGGGTATCTGTAGAATCAACGTTTGTATACCTAACCCTGATTTGTACCCCCATCTTAATAATAATAAAAATAAAACAGCCAGGCTCGGTGGCTCAGCCTGTAATCCCACGCCTTTGGGAGGCTGAGGTGAGTGGATTGCCTGAGCCCGCGGGTTCAAGACCCGCCTGGGCAGGCGAGACCTCATCTCCACAATAAATCAAAAAATTAGCCGGGCGTGATAGCATGCGCCTATAATTCCGGCTACTCAGAAGGTTGAGGCGGAAGGATCACCGGAACCCACCAGGTCGAGGCTGCGGTGGCCGGGAGTGGCCACTGCACTCCAGTCTGGGCAACAGAGTGAGACTCCAACTCAAAAATTAATTAATTAATTAATTAATTAAAATAAAATAAGTGCTTCTGCACCACATGATTTTTTTTCATCACATGCACACTTAGGTCAAATGTATACATTGTATATAGTAACAGCAATAGCAATCATTTTTATTAGTGATACAACCAGGACTTCAAGGCTGATAGTCTGATTTTAGAGGCAATATTCTTGACTACAAAATTAATTAGATGCCTTCACTGAGATAGATTTAGTGAAAAGTAATCAGGAAAATTTTTTTTTAACATTTTGTAAGCCTATGATATTTACCTCAATACTGCTAAATAATATGCTTAAGTTATTATTTCTTGATTTATCAATTAATACCTTATCAAAATGTGATTCCCTAGCCAGCGGTATCAGCAACATTTGACTTAGTATTATATGCATGTGGTTAAAAAAGTAACCATTCACCAGCCAGGACATTCTGCATCAGACACAGTGGGCAGGTCCCAGCAATCTGTTTTAATAGTCCCTCCAGTAGATTCTGATATTCACTAAAGCTTAAGAATCATGTTGAGGACACAGAAAGCCATTAGAAGAGTAGAAATTCAATTATTAAGAAGGAAAGCTCTGGAAAACATAACCTCTGTTGTCTTGATTTTTAATGAACAAGTATTATGTTCATAATAGAGTTTATATACGTGCAAATATGTGTATCTATAGCAAAATATGAAAAGTTTCCAGAATCAGCAAAGTATTCATTTAAATATACTTACTTTCCTATAAAAAAAAATTACGTGAAAAGGTTTAGATAAGCCCTCTGGACACCGTAAGACAGAAAAACAAGACAGAGTTGAGCACAGATACAACAAACATACAGGAAATTGAATCAAAATTCTAAGTAAGTAAATATACAGTAACAGAAGCACTTCTCATGATCTCTCTCCAGTGTAGCAATACTGTATTTATGCTTCTGATATTCTTAAATGCCTTATCCATGTAAAATACACTGGTAAGATAAGTGTTAAATAACCAAAGTAGATTAAATTTCTTCCTCAAAAATCTTATCCTAATTCTGGCTAAAAGAGCCCAAATTATTTTTCAAGTGGGTTTATTATACTCCTAATCATCTTTGATTTTCACAAATCAAAGTGTGAATTAACATATTTAATCACAGCCTTTTTTATTCCAGTGAGTCCATTCAACTCAATACATTTTGGATCATATTCTAAAGTAAAGAAAATGTATAGGTTAGACGAACTCTCAGTGCGCGCGCGCGCGCACACACACACACACACACACACACACACACACACACACACACAAGAGGGGGATCCAAAAAAATTTGTAAAATAACATTTTTTTGGAGGGTGGGCCCCTAGTAATACAGGCTTCCACCACTAGGGGGCAGGAACCTATCAGCATCATCCAGTGTTGTGAGAGGCTGCATTTGACCTCAGTGAATTTTTTTTTTTTTTGTGGAAGATTCTTTCAACGCATTTGCCCATTTTATTATGGCTGATTCACAAGGATACCTGTCACACATTGTGCAGAATTCAGTTTTTGACCAAAAATGGCATAACCTCCATGTCCCGCCCTCCCTATTCACCCGATCTTACCCCGAGTAACTTTTTTTTGTTTCCCCAGATGAAAAAAAGTCCTCAAAGGAAAACGTTTTCCCAGTGTGGAAGAGGTGAAACCAAAAATGGCAGAAGCACTGAAGGGCATCAAATTGACAAGTTCAAAAACTGTTTTGAGCAGTGGAAAAAGTGTCTCGATAGGTGTACTGCATCAAACAGAGAGTACTTTGAAGGTGACTGAAGTATAAACATGTAAGAATAAATACACAATTTTTAATAAATAAATTCTGGTTTTTTGGTACACACACACACACAATACAGAATTGAAATAACTAAAGTCAAACTAAAAGGAGTAAAAGGAAAGAACAGATGACTAGAATGACTTACTGTGATTCAAGTTCAAATTAAAGAATAAAGCAGATATAAAATGACAGGGATGCAGAAAAAAGACAGAGGAAGCCCCCTTGTCACCTAAGAAACCTGACAATGAAATCGTAAAATGAAATGGACCTGGAAAAAATGGACACTTAAAAACTATCATTACATTTGATTTATATAATCCAGTTTAACTGCCTGTTAGAAAAACATTTGGTGTCCATCTAGCTGCAATTTCTTAGCCATTCTTTTCTTGGATGACAGGTTAAAATTCTACAGCAAAGGTGAAATGTAAGTGTAAATATTCCCTAGCTCCAAATTCTGAAAAATTCTTTCTCCTCTCTTTTGAAAGAGCAGAAAATGCTGGAGTTGTTTGTTTTTATTAATAATAAAACTTTAAAATAAAACATTCATTAAAGCAAATCAAAGTAAACCCACTATAAATCTCTAATGCCAGTTTATAGACAGATCAAGTGTCTTATTTAGATTACTCTCCTTTGGGGTCATGAAGAAATACAATACGATAATTAAAATATTTCATAGAAGTACAAGTCACTATATAATATTCTTTCTATTTTAGTAACCAAATTAGTGAACCACAAATCACTGACTGATATTTGGGGATTAGACACATCAGAGGATTCTTCTGTTCTATAACCCTTTTTTCCTAACATTATACATCATACAGTGACTATTTTTGTGATCATTATTAGTACTGAAATTTCAATTCAACATCCATATCACTACCATTTAAAAGTCTTAGCATTTAAGTACACGTTTTATAATAAAATTATAGCCAAATCATTACATAGCCAAAATGCCTTTGACTATTTAGTGAAAATTGTCTGTAACACATCCATTTCCTCTGTTATCAGCTTATAGACAGAGCATTCCATTTGCTCCTGCTGACCCAATAGCAAACTCCATGCCTAATATGAGGTAGGACTCCAACAATGGCTGCTGTGCAGAATTGAACCCAGATCCACAAAAGCTATTTTCTTGGTCTTTCCTTATCGTATCTATGTAAGTGCCTTCATGAATAAAGTGTACTTGATTTTAAGTGATCCTCAGTTGTTTAATCATCAGCAAATATCCTCACTCACACATTTCTCTAGTCTTAAAAACACTTACATTTTGGTTGAAATGAGACCTGAATATGTTAACATAAGCATGGAAGAATTGCACCTAAAATCAAAGTTCAAACCTAAAAGCAGATCAGAGCACAAATACGCAAGTTGAAAAAAAAATTTTTTCACAAATTTCAACACCAGATCTCAACTTAATTGTATATTCAACTCTTTAAATCCAAAAGATAGCCTATTTGCCCTGGTAGCACAGAACAATGTGTGTTATAGGCTCACATGGAGAGTGCCAACCTGAATATGGGTCCAGAGAAAAATCTCAGCCAACAGACAGGGAAAGCTAAGATTCTCCCAGCAAAACAGCTCCTGTTATGAAGACATCGATGACAAACATTTAGTCTCCAAGTCCCTTTGCTCAGACTCCTGGCTCACTCACAAACCTTATGATGAAGTTTTTGTTTCCACCGGTAGTCAACTGGCATTCTGATTTTACAAAAACTGGGTATTATTCACCTGGTTCAAGAGTTTGACCAACAGGATGCCTTTATTCTCAGGCCATTGCCAAGATCAGCTTCCGCCCAGGTCTATTTCATAAGGACAATGAGCCCAGGCCTGCGGGGCACTGCAGGATAAGCAGCCATTCGCCCAGGTGGTGCCCTCTGTTTTTGTGACCATTCTTTGAAGCTCGATGTCATCATATCACAAAAATAGAAAAAAAATACATATTTTATGTCCTATTTTACCAAATTAACTCATGATTTTAGGAAACTTAGATTTTACAAAAGAGGAGGTAAGGGAGGTGGAGAAATAATCAGTGAAGTCCTGAAGTCACCTTTCAGCTCTCCAGAGACATCCACTCTGTCTCAGGGAACACTTGGTCCACTGACTGAGTCAGTAGGGAAAGCACATCAGCCATGGGCAACACCTCTGTTCCATATCAAGTGTCTGGGTCCCCACAATGCCCAAGGATGTTGCTGGAATATGTCTTAATGACCTAAGGGTCAGCCTGGGGAAGGGAGCAGGACTGGCTCTCCCTCATGGTCATCCTGGCAGCTCCTTGCTGGCCCTGGCATCTTGTGGCCCCTGGCAGCTTCCAGAATGAAAAGCTTCCTCCTTATAGTGAAACTGGCTAACTTCCCTGTAGAACTAATGATTATAATTTTTTTGAATAACATAGAAATTGACCTTCCTGGTCTCAAGGATTGAAACTTGTCTTATCTGAGTTTCTTTCTTAGGACCAACCTCAGTCATATGGTATCAAGGAACTGAAACTCACCAGATCACCACATTCAGACAATGAGATACCAGACCCCTCCTGTTTACCAAATCCTCTTCCTTACCCCTCCCCTATTTCCTGTCTTTTTACATTCCTCCCCCATCATATAAACTCATGACTTTAGCAGGATGGGAAGATGAATTTGAGACTAAATCTCCCATGCTCCTTGGCTGATATCACCCAATAAAAATCCTTCCTTCCGGGCATTACTCATTGTCTCAGTGACTGATTCTCTGTGCACTGAGCAACACAACCCTGACCAAACCCCTCGTGTTTTAGTTACAACAGAGCAGAAACTCCCCTCCCATGGTAGTCCCATCCAGGACCACCTAAGTTCCTATGAGACCAGGAGTTCTACCCTCAGTTCTACCACACAGAACATTGGTACCTGGTCCATCTTGGGCATCCTGTCTTAACAGGTCTGGGTGAGGCTTAGCCATAGGATGTTCACTGCTCCCCAGTGACTACTGTGCAGTCAGTCTTGAAAATCACCACTTTGACTTTTTTTGGGGGGGGTTGGAGTCTTATTCTGTCACCCAGGCTGGAGTCCAGTACCATGGCACAGTCATGGCTCACCTCAGCCTCACTTTCTCATGCTCAGGAGATCCTTCTGCCTCAGTCTCCTGAGTAACTGGGAACACAGGTGCATGCCACCACACCAAGCTATTCTTTTTTAAATTTTTGTGGAGACTAGGTCTTACTATGTTGCCCAGGCTAGTCTCAAACTCCTGACCTCAAGCAATCCTCCCACCTCAGCCTCCCTTAGTGCTGGGATGAGCTACAATGCCCAGCATGAAAAACATCACTTTAGATTCTTGTTCACAAAATGAAGCCAGAAGCCATCTTGGGCCACAAAACAGAACTAGCCACCAAGACCCCATACTGAAGAACACCAGAGGTGCAAGACAGATCATCTGCACATATGCTCCACAGATCCACAGAGAAGGGATGATCTTTCCAGGCCTTGGGTCTCAACCCTAAAAACTCCAATCCACCCTCAGAAATCTTTTGGATTATCAGGGACAGCAACAGTTCAAGGCAACAAAGTAAGTTAAAGGCAGCAGGAACCGAATCTTGGAGACCAGAAAGCAGAAAGGAGAGAAAAGAATGATGAGAGAAGGCATTTCCTGGGGAACCAGAGGCAATTCTGGAACTTAGGACACCCCTACAGCCCACAGGACCAAGTCCAGTAGGGACTTTGCAGGTGGCTGGCATACCCCATGACCAAAAAGGTGCCTGTTCCAGCCTTCCTTGACTTGGGATCTCTAGCTCCTTCCAGCACCTCAGGCTGCTGCCAAGGAATCCAGCCAGGAGAGGAAAAGATCGAAATTTTAAAATTTGCCTTATTTTTCATAACCATTCCGAGAAAGGCTGTGACCTCTGCATTTACTACACTACAGGAAGCCACTCCATGGCAGGCAAGAATGCCATGCATACTGGCGACATAC
The DNA here is from genome assembly GCF_000164805.1 of Carlito syrichta. Lineage (NCBI taxonomy): Eukaryota > Metazoa > Chordata > Mammalia > Primates > Tarsiidae > Carlito > Carlito syrichta. The sequence goes on from NW_007247435.1 coordinate 105,524, forward strand.
TTACACTGAAAAAAAAATTATTCTTTCCAGGCTCATTACATTCTTACCATACACCGCAGCTTTTGCACACCTGGGCATTTTCTCAAATGAGTTTAAAAACATGTCCACACCAAAATCCGCACACAGATGTTTGTGTCAGATCTACTCATAATTGCAAAATCTTGGAAAGGAGCAAGAGATCCTTCACCAGATGAATGAATAGATTAACTGTGGTGCTTCCAGAAAATGGTATATTATTCAAGGCTAAAGGGAAATGGACTATCTATGCCATGAAATGACATAGAAGGACCATATGACTAAGTGAAAGAAGGCAATCTGAAAAGTGACTTATTATATGATTCCCAACTGTATGACATTCTGGAAAAGACAAAACTAAAGAGACAGTGACAAGATCAATGGTTGCCAGGAGTTTAGGGGAGGCAAGGAGTGAGTAAGCAGAGACTATAGGGTTTTTACAGTTATGAAAATACTCTGAGGCCACACTTTAGGAGGCGGAGGCAGGAAGATTGCTTGAGTCCTAGAGTTCGAGACCAGCCTGGGCAATATAGTGAGACCCCTACTCTACAAAAAAATTTTTAAAAATTAGCCAGGCATGGTAGCACATGTCTGGAGTCCCAGCTACTCAAGAGGCTGAGGTAGAAGGATCACCTGAGCCCAGAAGGTCGAGGTTACAGTGAACTATGATCTTGTCACTGCACTCCAGCCTGAGCAACAGAGTGAGATTCCCCAACTTAAAGAATAATAATAATAAAGAACAAAAGAAAAGAAAACACTGTATGGTACTATAATGGTGGATACATGTCATTATACATTTGTCAAAACCCATGCAACAACTAAAAGTACAACATCGACAGTGGATCCTAATATGATGTTATCTGTGGATTCTGAGAGATATGATGTGTCAGTGTGGGCTCATCAATTATAACAAATGCACCACCCTAGTGGGGAATGTTGATATAGGGAAGGTTGGGTGAGGGGTGAGCATCAGAAGTTAAATGGAGACTCTTTACACTTTCTACTCTGTTCTGCAGGGATCCTAAAACTGCTCTAAAAAAAAGGTTTATTTAAAGTGAAAAAATTACCCTATGTTGGTCTAAAAGTCAATTTTAACAGGGTGTCCTGTCATTTTACTTGCTAAATTTGCAACTCTGTTGGAAAAGCATTGACACTTTAAGTTACATAAGTTATAATACATGTATGAATTTATTGGGCACATTTTGAGCTCCTACTCCTCCCTTGGCTGGTGGAAGCCCTAATTGAGTAGGGGGGAGATTTAGCTGGGTTGGATACCCTGAGACTGGACTCAATTGGTTTGCCACAGTCTGCCTTCCTCTCACGGAGGCAAGGATTGAAAGAGTATTTTTACATCAATTTCTAACCTCCTAAACAAACACTTTTTGTTTACATAGGGCTTATATTCAATCACAGGCTTTTTTTTTTTTTTTTTTGGTCTACATGTGGGGTCAGTCAGTAATTTTATTAAAGCCTGTGAAGTCAGAAACTAGGATTTCAATTATATCAGTGCTCACCAATAACCTAAAGTGACATCCAAAAAAAATGTTCTCCATGAATACTTGTTAAATTATCCTTCTCCTGCCTCAGATATTTTGAATGTAGTATATCTGACCTTTAATGCGGCATGCTTTCTTTCCATTAATAGGGCTATCTCCTAGAAGCTCATTTACATGATATCAGTGTGAATTTTGTGTTTTATTTATTCAAGGAGCAATCCCCACCAAATTTTGCAGAGCCATGATTAGAATCTCTATATTTCTGAAGTCACCTGTCGACACAACTGTGCTTGAATAATTACATTGAGCAATCTATAACCCCAGGCAACTCTAGTTGCTACAGCTACGCCTGTGCTGAGATTTTAGGTATCAGCACATCACCAAGATAACAATAAGGCTCATAAAACTGAACCTGTTATCTGCCAAACACATCTCTGGATACTTGCATCTTGGAGAGAAGTCTATTATAGAGATACTGACACATATCACACCCCCCACCGCTCCCCTACAATACTTACAATATTATTATTGACGGTACGCAGCAACTACAGCTTGTCATTGACCATAATCGGCTGATCTGCCTGCGACAGATTTAATTTACTGCCATAAAATCGTGTCACTTTCTGCCTGCCCAGGTTAAGCAGATGCCTAAGAAGTCACCGGGAGTCATAATTTCCACCCTAGCAGTTGACTATTGGTTCTGATTACCACTGGACACTGGAAACTCTTTGCTGCGAAAAAAAGAAAAAAAAATCTATTATGAATATGAAGGGACTTTCAGGTTATTCATAGACTTTCTTAGAAGCTTTTATTAGAGGCTTTTCCAAATCCAAAGCCAAGATAAAATAGCTCAGCATAGCATTCATTTTTAATGACTCTCAAGCCAGAATGTAAATCCCCATTCGGCACACACTCACTCTCATCAGGATTTTAACAACTGGCCTAAATCTCGCCTTTGCTCACATTAGATGGAATGTTCAGCAGAGCCACAGTGGTGCCAGGTAGGCAGAACTGATCAGAACTCCTAGCAGCTGGCTGGAATCTGAGAAACTCACAAGTCGGATTGTGAGCGAAGCTATTCTCTCCTTCATTTCTAAAGTCCTGTTCCCTACCTGTCCACTCACTAATGCCGCTTGTAAGAAAACGGGGGAACATTTCAGGGAGCAAACGGGCTTTCAGATAAGACTGGGCACATTCAGGGTAGTATGGCGGAAGGTACCAAAGGGCTTTCAAACATTAAGAACAAGTAGTGTAATTTGAAACCAGAGTTTTGGTCTCAAGTGTCCCTGTAAAGAAAATCTAGAAAATGCCTAATGTTCTTTAGAATCCTTCTCAACTACGTCTTATGTGGTGGACCCTTGGAATAAAATATAGCAATCCTCAGGAATAAAAATAAAAAAACAGGCCGGGCACGGTGGCTCACACCTATAATCCCAGCACTTTGGGAGGCCGAGGTATAAGGACTGCCCAAGTCCATGGGTTCGAGACCAGCCTGGGCAACTTGGAGAGACCCCCATCTCTACAATAAATCAACAGATTAGCCAGGTGTGGTGGCGCATGCCTGTAGTTCCAGCTACTTGGAAGGCTGAAGTGGAAGGATCATCTGAGCCCAGCAAGTCGAGGCTGTGGTGGCCATGAGCATGCCACTGCACTGCAGCCTGGGCAACAGAGTGAGACTCCTACTCAAAAAAAAATTTTTTAATTAAAAAATTAAAAGTAAATAAAAATAAGAAGGAATCCCATGCTAGTACAAAACAGACTCAAAGAAAATAAATGACACTTCTTATCCACAGTGGTTTTGGACATGATGGAGCCAATTTGCCACACCTTATTGAGTTCAATGATCACACCTGCCTTCTGACCAATATCATGTAAATACTGGGGATGCCAAAAAATGTATTCTAACGCATTTTAAGAGATGTGATCTATGTATTACTTTTAGTTTACCATAATCAGAAGTGTCTGAATGCTGATGAGACCCACTTTGAGCACCTCTTGTAATTGCAGATGTCAAATATGACTTGTATTTATCTTTTGTTATTGGTATATATTGAGTATTACAATTTTAATACAGTTTTTTTTTTTCCCTTTCTTAAAGTGTGTATACAGAGCCGGGCTCGGTGGCTCAGCCTGTAATCCCACGCCTTTGGGAGGCTGAGGTGAGTAGATTCCTGAGCCCGCGGGTTCGAGACCCGCCTGGGCAGGCGAGACCTCATCTCTACAATAAATCAAAAAATCAGCCGGGTGTGGTAGCGCATGCCTGTAATTCCGGCTACTTGGAAGGCTGAGGTGGAAGGATCGCCGGAGCCCAGCAGGTCGAGGCTGCGGTGGCCGGGAGCGGCCACTGCACTCCAGTCTGGGTGACAGAGTGAGACTCCAACTCAAAAAAAAAAAATGTGCATACATTTTTTGGCACCCTCTATATATGTTCCATGCACATGCATCTTTGAAGAATATCCACTGGTATCTAAAAAATCCCAGCAGAGGACAAAAGTTATTAAAAATAAATGAAAACTCCATACTCACTCTGCAGAAAGAAATCACTCTGTGCTTTGTTGCCCACATACATGAACTTGCTTCTTGATGTGGGTTGTAAGAGGGTACTCAGGACCCTTGTATAAAACCAAACTTCAAATTCCATGTCTAGACACTAAACATTTGCAGCTCGTAACTCACCTGCTATGGGTATGAAGCCCTTCTGTGGACCTCTTCCCTTTATTTGCTCTGGTAAATGAGGTGTATGCCTTTTATGACTCCTCCGTGATGAAGCTCAGAAAAAGTGACTCAGAGAACATGATGGAACTATTCCTGAAACACGGGCTGCCACTTATGAGGAGGGGGAAGAAATAAGCTGATTACTTTGGCTAGGCATTTAAATTTTTTTGTTTTGTTTGTTTGTTTGTTGTTTGTTTGTTTTTTTGAGTTGGAGTCTCACTCTGTCATCCAGACTGGAGTGCAGTGGCCGCTCCCGGCCACCGCAGCCTCGACTGCTGGGCTCCGGCGATCCTTCCGCCTCAGCCTTCCAAGTAGCCGGAATTACAGGCATGCGCCACCACACCTGGCTGATTTTTTGATTTATTGTAGAGATGAGGTCTCGCTGCCCAGGTGGGTTTCGAACCCGCGGGCTCAGGCAATCCACTCACCTCAACCTCCCAAAGGCGCGGGATTACAGGCTGAGCCACCGAGCCCGGCCGGCACTTAATTTTTTATTGTTTTTTATTTATTTTAGATTCTAAGGGTAGATGTGCAGGTTTGGTCCATAGGTATATTGCATGATAATGAACTTTGGGCTTCTATTAAGCCCATCACCCAGGTGATGAGCATAGTACCCAGTGAGTAGTTTTTCAGCCTTACTCCGCTTCCTCCTTTCCCCCTTTAGGAGTGCCCTAGTCTCCATTGTTCCCATCCTTGTGTCTGTGTGTATAATTTTTAACTCCCACTTATAAATGAGAATATGTAGTATTCAGTTTCCAATTTTTGTGATAACTCACTGAGGATGATGGTCTCTAGCTGCATCCATGTTGCCACAAAGGACACGGTTTTATTCCTTTTTATGGCTGCATAGTACTCCATGGTATGCATGTACCACATTTTCTTTACCCAGCCCACTGTTGATTGGCACCTAAGTTGGTTCCTTGTTTTTGCTCTTGTGGGTAGTGTTGTGATAAATATATGTGTGCAGGTGTCCTTTTGGTCGAATGATTTATGCTCCTTTGAGTATGGACCCAAGAGTGGAATTGCTTGGTCCAATGGTAAATCTATTTTTAGTTCTGTGAAAAATCTGCAAACTGCTTTCCACAGGGGTTGAACAAGCTTCCATTCCCACCAACAGTATAGGAATGTTAGCTTTTCTCACAACCCTTACCAACATCAATAGTTCTTTGACTTTTTAAAAATAGCCATCCTGATTGGTGTGAAATGGTATCTCTTTGTGGTTTTGATTGGCATTTCTCTGATGATTAGTGATATTGAGCATTTTTTCATATGTTTGTTGGCTGTATGTATGTCTTTCTTTGAGAAGTGCCTGTTTTTAATGGGCTTTGCCCACTTTTTTAATGGGATTATTAGTTTTGTTTGTTTTTGTTTGTTTTCCTGTCAATTCATTTGAGTTTTCTTATAGATTCTGGATTTAGTCCTTTGTCAGATGGATAGTTTGCAAATATTTTCTCCCATTCTATAGGTTTACTATTAACTTGGTTGATGGATTCTTTTGCTGCCCAGAAGCTCTTTAGTTTGATTAGATCCCACTTGTCAATCTTAGTCATGAATTCACTGCCTAGGCTGATGTCCAGAAGAGTGTTTCCTATGCTTTCTATTTTGATGTTTGTAGTCTGAGATCTTATGTTTAAGTCATTGATTCAGCTTGAGTTAATTTTTGTATATGGTGAGAAGAGGTTCAGCTTCATTCTTTGATAACCCTGAACCCCTGACCTACACACATGGGTACAAGTCCTAAATGCAATATTGTGTGCTGTCTTGACATCTGGTGAAACCAGGAGAGCCTCACTCTGCTCCTGTGGGAAAGACCTCTCAACTAAACGACACTCCTTACCTTGGGGATCAGACATTCTTCCTCAGTTCCCTCCCAGTCCATGAAATTACTCAAACAAGTCCATTGCATCATCCCAGAGGATCTAGGGGTCACCCCACCCTCTTGTTACTATAAAGCCTGCCTCTGATCATCCCTGATTTCTCACTCTATTCCTGAGCACATTCCCTAAATGGACCATGTTATGTCCTCCAGCCCCAGGCTATGAGTATATGTGACTAATAAACTGCTGTCAGTCTCACCTGTCCAGTGTCAGGTGCCATGGGTTGGACATCCCCAGCCCTAGGGTGGGAATCCCTCCAATCACCAATAGGATGAATAGGAGATGATTAAAACAACATATTTCATGGGATTTCCATGAAGATGGCAGTGTAATGAGTTGGACTACCTGAGTCTCTGTGTATGTGAGTGATTGTATGGACAATTCTGCATGTGTTTCTGTGTGTAAGTGGGAATGTGAGAGGCTGACTGATTGAGGACTCGAAAGCAAGTAGCCAGAGAACTCCTGGTGAAGTCGCTGGTGCTGCAGCTGATTTGTTTGGACCCTAGCACTTCCCAGAGCACAGAAGTTGAGCGCCATTTTCTAAAATCAGCAGAGCTTTTCCTGGGAAGAATGGCTGGAGTGATTGCCAACCCCAGAACCACAGCAATGGTCTGAATGCTGGCAGCTCCCGCAGAGGGAGTACAGCAAGGGAGCCTAGGGCAGAATCCTGAGGAAACAGGAGAGAAGCCACCCTGAGTCTGGACTGGGATCCAGAGCCTTGCCACCAGGTCCCAAGATCCAGAGACTGTGGTAACTGTGGGAGAGGGAGCTATCAGCCCCATTGGTGACAGGAAGAGCAGCTGGCAGAGAAACCATCCAGACTGTCAAATACCTGAGCAGAGAAGTACTCCAGAATAGCCCCTGTGGAACAGCAGAACTACATCTTGAGACCAGGCGTAATCTGTGTTGCATTTAGGCTGCTCTTTGCAATCTCAGAGAACATTGTCCTCAGTGCACCAGCCCTTGGTGGGTAATGGCAGATGCAGAACCCCATACAATACACCCTCCACCCTGAGTCAGCTTCTGGATGATAGACAAGAGAGCAGAACTGCCCGAGAAGGAGGCTGATGAATACTTAACTACTCCCCCCCCACCCCCCTCCCCTAGCAACAAGTGAAAGGGATCGGGAGGGCAGAGCAGAGACAGGAGACCCCATTCCCCTGTCATGATCTGGATGCCCTGGGAGCTGTGACAAAGCTGGAAGAGGAAGGAAGGGGGTGAGATCCCAAGAGATGCTGTGTTATTTCAGCCCCCTTCCCTCACATGGGTGTGTGACAGCTACCAGTTGCAGGCAGCAGGGGGTAAAGATTCCTTTTTTTTATAAGGGGGTGAAGATTCTAACATCTTAAGTTCCAACAGCAAACAGGGAACTTGCAGCAACAGCTCTGCAGTCACAGAACCCATCACAAGAGGGAGCCCCCTGCTCAAAGAGACATACTAAAGCTGAGAACTCTTTATCCACATGTTTTTTTTGGGGGGAGGGGTGAGTATTGATTTGTTTGACTATCTTATTTGGTTGCTTTGTTTGTTGTTTGGTTTTCTCCTTTCTTTCCCTCTTCTATTTCTCTTTCTTTGTTCTTTTCCTATTTTTTATGTTTTCTTCTTTCTTTTTTCTATTTTACTTTCCTCTTTTTCTCTTTTTCTCCTCTTTTCTCTTTTCTCTCTCTTTTCCCTCTTATATGCTGTCTTGAGTTAAGGGGCTATACAAGCATAGCCACTGTAAGGTCATATTATGCAGAGACAAAGAGCGAGTCCCAGCTGACCCATTAACCAGATAGCAAACATTATGACCTGCCAATAAGTTAAGAATCCTTGCAGCCCCCCCATCCCCTAGTAAGCTCAAAACTGTAAAGAAACAGCACAACACCCCACCCCCAGCTCTACTTCATAGGGCTACTTCAAAGAAAAACAAGAGGTAGAGCAAATATAAGAAATGACAGCTTCTCCAATTTCCACTGAGCAATGGAATAAAAGAGGAAGATAAGAGAATGGCAGAATGGCTACAAATGAAGAAAAACCAATGAAAAACTGCTGGCAACCATCAAGTCCCAGCAAAGAGTCAGTGCTAAAAAGAACAGTTACTGGGGCACAAACAATGGCTCTCTCAGAACAATAGTACCCAAAAGGTACTTACAGAGATCAGAAGATCATTGGATAGAATGAATAAAAATCAAGAAATGAAAGGGCTAAAACTAAATGAAATTGCAATGGAGCTAGACAGGCTCAAGAAAGTGTATTTAGAAATAACAGAAATAAAGAACTTCGTCCAAGAAATAAATAACACACTGACAAGCATGGGAAGCAGAACTGACCAAGCAGAAGAAAGACTCTTTCAGAAGACCAAAATATGGAACTAACTGAATCTATTAAAAATATAGAAAAAAAACTTAAGAAGAAAGAGAAAACTATCCGAGAAATGGGCAATTTTATCAAGAAACCAAACCTATGTCTTATTGGAATACCTGAAATAGAAAAAGAAATGGAAAACACCTTGGAACAAACATTCCTTGAGGTCATTCAAGAAAACTTCCCTCATCTGACCAGAGGGATGACTATATAAGCACAAGAGATCCAGAGAACCATTGCAAGACATTTTATGAGATGACTAATCCCTAGACACATAGTAATTTGCCTAGACGAAGTAAGTATAAAAGAAAAATTCCTAAGGGTAAGGGGAAAATGTCACATTACCTACCAGGGGAGACCAGTAAGAATTGCTGTAGACTTATCAGCAGAAACACTGCAGGCCAGAAGGAATTGGACCCCAATCTTTAATGTTCTCAAAGATAAACAATTTTAACCAAAAATTTCCTACCCAACCAAGCTAAGCTTCATCCTTCACAGGATCCAATTAAAATCCTTCACAGACATCCAATACCTAAGAGAATATGCTGCTTCGAGACTACAGGAGACATTTAAAAAGTGCTGTACACAGAAGAAAAAGAAACAAAAGAAAGACCATATACTTCACAAGATCACAAACACAGAAGCAGCTGAACATACAGTATACCTGCAAAAATGAAAAAGCACACATATATGAACACAAAAGCTAAACAAAAACAAAACAGCCTTATAAGAGCATTATCTCAGGGAAAAATTCTCACATTTCAATAATCAGCCTAAATGTGAATGGACCAAATGCACCAGTGAAAAGACATAGAATGGCAAACTAGATAAAAATACATGACCCAGTAACTTGCTGCCTCCAGGAAACTCATCTTACCATGAAGGATGCCCACAGACTCAAAGTAGGAGGATGAAAAGCAAACTTTGAGGCAAATGGTTGACAAAAGGAGGCAGGAGTTGCAATCTTAATATCAGACAAACAAACCTTTAAGTTATCAAAAATTTAAAAAATAAGGAAGGACACTACATAATGATAAAAGGTTTGATCCATCAACAAGAAATATCCATCCTAAACATATATGCACCCAACACAGGAGCAACAGCTTTTATAAAGCATCATCTACTAAGTAAACTAAAAAGAAAATCATATTGACACAAACATTATCATAGCTGGTGACTTAAATACCCCACAAAATGACCCTATATAGATAATTGAGGCAAAAAAATCAACAAGATCCAGAACCTCAACTTGACGCTAGACCAAATGGACTTAGTAGATACCTGCAGAATATTGCACCCAACAGCCACATTCTACTCATCACCACATAGAACGTATTCCAAGAGTGACCACATCCTTGGCCATAAATCAAACAAACAAATTTCAAATGATCAAAATACTGCCATACACCTTATCAGACCACAGTGTAATAAAAATAAATATCACCACCAATAAAATTCCCCCAAAACCCACAAAGACATGGACACTAAACAGCATAATGCTGAACAACTCCTGGGTCAACACAAAAATCAAAACAGAAATTAAAAGATTCCTGGAAACATAAAATCAGTACTAAGGGGAATTTATATCACTATGAGCACACATCAAGAAAATAGAAAGAGAACAAGTAGACAGCCTAACAAATCACCTAAGGGAGTTGGAAAGGCAAGACCATCAAAACCCTAATTTCAGGAGAAGAATCCAGATCACCAAAGTTCAAATACAGGACATAGAAGACAAAAATACCATAGAAAAAAAATCAACAAAACAAAAAGCTAGTTCTTTGAAAGGATAAACAAGATTGATGGACCCCTAGCCAGAAAGACCAAGAAAAAAAGTAAGAAAAGGCCCAAATAAACACAATCAAAAATGCAAAATATCAAGTCACAACTGACCCTGAAGAAATGCAAAAGATTATCAGAGATTACTATGCACATCTGTATGGAAACAAACTCAATATCCTAAAGGAAATGGAGGACTTTCTAACATCACACAACTTCCCAAGGTTGAAACAAGAAGAAACTGAGATCTTCAATAGATCAATAACAGCCCAGGCAATTGATTCTATCATAAGAAAACTACCTACAAAAAAAAGTCCTGGACCAGATGGATTTTCAGCAGAATTCTAGAAAAGAAAAAAAAACATACAAGGAGGGGCTGATACCAATCCTATTGGAAGTATTCCAGGCAATCAAGAAAGATGGCACTCTCCCCAAATCATTTTATGAAGCTAATATCACACTGATACCCAAACCAGGTAAAGATTCAATAAAGAAAGAAAACTACAGGCCAATATCCCTAATGAACATAGATGCAAAAATTCTCAGGAAGATTCTAGCAAATTGGATCCAACAATACATCTCAAAAATCATCAACCACGACCAAGTAGGCTTCATCCCTGGAATTCGGGGCTGATTCAACATCCACAAGATCATAAATGTAATTAAATACATCAAAACATGTAAAAACAAGAACCACATGATAGTAACATTAACTGAGGAAAAAGCTTTTGATAAAATCCAGCATCCCTTCTTGATAAAAAAAACTTTTGAACACCTAGGCATAGAGGGAACATACTTCAAAATAGTAAGAGCCATCTGTGATAAACCCACAATCAACATAATGCTGAATGGACAGAAATTGGAAGCACTTCCCCTGAAAACCAGAACAAGATAAGGCTGCCCATTCTCACCCCTCCTGTTCAACATAGTGTTGGGCATCCCAGCTAGAGCAATTAGACAAGAGAAGGAAATCAGGAGTATCCAAATAGGAAAAGTCCAATTATCTCTCTTTGCTGATGATATGATCCTATACCTTGAAAATCCAAGAGAATCTGTCAAAAACCTCCCTGCACTGATAAAGGGCTTTGGGAAAGTCTCAAGGTACATTCTTTTACACCAAGAACAAACAGTCAGAAAACCAAATAAAAAGCACAATCCCATTCACAATAGCCTAGGAAAAAAATGAAATACCTCAGCTTCTTAACCAGAGGAGTGAAAGATCTTTACAACAAAAACTACAAAACACTGCTCAAAGAAGTCAAAGATGACACACAAACAAATGAAGAAATAGTCCATGCTCATGGACTGGAAAAAATCAACATTGTTAAGATGTCCATCTTACCAAAGGCAATCTACACATTCAATGCTATAACCATTCAATTACCAACATTGTTCATCTCAGACCTAAAAAGACACAGAGAAATTCATATGGAAATATAAATGAACCCAAATAGCCGAAACAATTCTTAGGAAAAGAAACAAAATGGAAGGTATCACACTTCCAGACTTTAAACTTTATTATAAGGCTACAATAATCAAAACAACCTGGTATTGGTACAAGAACAGGCATTTAGACTTATGGAACAGGACAGAGATTCTGAAAGCAAAACCTCAATGTCTCAACCAATTCATCTTCAACAAAGCCTCCAACAACAACCGCTGGCGAGAGGAGAACCTATTCAGTGAATGGTGCTGGAAAAATTGGCTGATCACATGCAGAGGGCTGAAACAAGACCCTATCATCATACACAAAAATCAACTCTAAATGGATCAAAGACCTAAATGTAAAACCTCAAACTATAAGAACCTTAGGAAATGCAGGAGATACCCTTATGGAAACTGGAACTGGCAATCAATTCCTGATCAAAACCCCAAGTGCCCATGCCATAAGAGATAAGATAGACAAGTGGGACCTCATCAAACTGAATAGCTTCTGCAAAGCAAAACAAACCATCAAGAGAGTGGGAAGACAGCCCACAGAATGGGGAAACTATATATCTGACAAAGGCCTAACATCCAGGACCTACAAGGAACTCGTATGTGCCAAAAGGAAAAAAACAAACAGCCCTAGTGAAAAGTGGGCAAAAGACATGAATAGACACTTCTCAAAAAAAGATATATGGGCAGCCAACAGACACATGAAAAAGTGTTCAGCCTCACTAATTGCCAGAGAAATGCAACTCAAAACCACATTGAGATACCACCGAACCCCAGTAAGAAAGGCCATCATTAATGAAACAAACAACAACAGAAGCTGGCAAAGATGCAGAGAATAGAGAGCACTTCTACAATGCTGGCTGGAATGCAATCTAGTCCAACCTCTGTAGAAAACAGTGTGACAATTTCTAAAAAAAACTAGAAATTGGCCTTCCATATGACCCAGTAATCCCCCTACTGTGAAACATACCCGGAGGAACTAAAATCATTCTACCAAAAAGATACCTGCACTTGCATGTTTATCGCAACACTATTCACAATAGCAAAAACATAGAACCAACTGTGTTGCCCATAAAAACTGGACTGGATTTTTAAAATGTGGTACATACACATGATGGAATATTACACAGCCATAAAAAAGGACAAACATACAGACTTTGCAGCAACTTGGATGGACTTAGAGTCTATACTGAGTGATCTATCACAGAAACAAAGAACTGATAACTGCATATTCTTACTCATAAGCGAACCTTGAACATTTACCATAATACTATAAGAAAGGGATTAGCAGTAGCAGGATACTGCCGGTGGCTGGTGTGTGACACAGCATCAATAAGCATACCTGATCTCAAACCAGATGAAATGAGGACAAAAGGGAGGTCAAAACTTTACCTGTATGATAACTACTTGTAAACCTACTCCTGAATTGTACCCTACATCTTTAAAATAAAATAAGAAAAAGGAGAAAAAAGAAGAAAAAAATGTTCAGCCTCACTAGTCATCAGAGAAATGCAAATAAAAACCACATTGAGATACCACGTAAATCCAGTAAGAATGGCCATCATTAAAAAAACAAAAAGCAACAGAAGCTGGCGAGGATGCAGAGAAAAGGGAACGCTTCCACTCTGTTGGTGGGAATGCAAACTAGTTCAACATCTCTGGAAAACAGTGTTGCGATTCCTAAAAGAACTAGAAATTGACCTTCCATATGATCCAGCAAGCCCCTTTCTGGAACTATACCCAGAGGAATTTAAATCACTTACAAAAAAGATACCTGCACACACATGTTTATTGCAGCACTATTTACAATAGTACTATTTACAATGGAACCAGTTGGGCTGGACTGGATTAAAAAATGTTGTACGTATACATGATGGACTACTATGCAGCCAAAAACAAGGACAAAATTATGAACGTCACAGTAACTTGGATGGATTTAGAGTCTATCATACTCAATGATTTATTATAGAAAAAAAGAACTGAGTACTACAGATTCTCACTCATAAGTGTACCCTGAACATTTACCTTAATACTAAGCGATTGGCAGTGGGAAACTGCCAGGGAGGCAGGGGAGCGTATAACATTAATAAGGGTGCCTGATCTCAAACCAGGCAAAGTGAGGACCAAAGAGAGGCCCAAACTTTGCCTGTATGATGACCACTTGTATACCTAATCCTGAATTATACCCCACATCCTTAAAATAATTTTTTTTTTTTTTGAGTTGGAATCTCACTCTGTCACTCGGACTGGAGTGCAGTGGCTGCTCCCAGCCACCGCAGCCTTGACCTGCTGGGCTCCAGCGATCCTTCCGCCTCAGCCTTCCAAGTAGCTGGAACTACAGGCGCACGCTGCCACGCCCGGCTAATTTTTTTGATTTATTGTAGAGATGAGGTCTCGCCTGCCCAGATGGGTCTCGAACCCGCAGGTTCAGGCAATCTACTCACCTCAGCCTCCCAAAGGCACGGGGTTACAGGCTGAGCCACCGAGCAGAGCTAAAATAAATTTTTTTAAAAACCACATATTTCATCATTAATTCCCCCAAATTCCCTTGGGCCCTCCCCATGAAATCGGAGCCGCTGTGACAAGTTATTCAAGGACAGGTCTCTCCTCATGCTACGCCACAGAATAGATCTCTGATCTTCTGTTTTCCAATTTTTAAAAAAGGAATGATTATATCTTGAATCTTTTTATCTTCCCTGAATATGTAAATAACTTTTCTGAAGACACAAGTCCATGGAAGAAACATTTTCCTCTGTTAAAACCTTCCAGACAAAGGTTTCTTTCAGGTCACTTCTACATCAGACAGTATTCTTCCTTCCTTTTTTTTTTTCAATGCTTATTGATTTTAAGAAAAACTCCCACCACCTACAATATGAATTATGCCCCTGCCTTTTCCTTGCTTATGAAGATTCTGAAACTTCTCCTGTAGCTGCCATTAAATAGTGAAGACGACTACCATGCTTTTGTTCACAGACACTCTGTGGTTTATAGATGTGTACACAGGGATCCCCAGGGAACTACAATTGATCCCATCACATGCCAGTTCGTCCCCACACCCCTGACCACACTAACTCTCCTCTAGGCGGAGATGTGACAGTCACCACTGCGCCGTCTTTTAGGGAGCACAGGGGTCCCCAGCAACAGTAGTCACTAGAATGGCTGGAAATAGGCATCCGGCTGGCATGCCCATGCCCTGTGTCTGGAGCCAGTGCAGCTCCGCAGGAAGCATGCTGCTGCACTGCGGACTCCGCGGTGGGAAACCAGCTCTGGGCACCTCCAAACCCTCCAGGTTCCCAAGAAGAAAGCAAGCTAATAACTGGAATCATTTATGACAGCCCTTTGGAAACTCTGTCCTTAGCACTACCTGCCAAAATAAGTGCGATTGTAGTCTACTCCAGAGCTCTTTCTTTCCGCTTCTCTTATTTAAACAATCGTTTCTTAAAAGGCTATTATTTAGCAAGTGTTGTCCCAGATTTTAAGGCTATGATGATGAGTGAGTTGCAGTTTTCTTCCCCCATTGGCTCACAGTTGTGGGCGGCACGGGAAAGCAATCAATTAAAATACTACAGGAAACAAGGTGAGTAGCTAAATAAACTGGGCTCCAGCCAGACAATGGAAAGCTATTCACAGATACAAAGAGACAAGCTATCGAGCCTTGAAAAGACGTGGAGGCAACTTAAATGCAAAACATGAAAGGAGTCAGTCTGAAAAGCCAAGGGACTGCATGACTCCAGCTGTATGACCTTCTGGAAAAAGCAAAACTAAGCAGAGAGTAAATGGATCCGGAGTTTCCAGGAACAGACAGGAGGCAACAATGCAGTGGAGGATTTTTAGGGCAATGTAAGTCTCTGCATGGTATTGAAATAGTGGATATTATGTCATGATTCATGTCAAAATCCATAGCGTGTACAACACCAGAGTGAACCGTGACATAAGCTACAGACTTTTTAGAGAATAACCATATGTTAATATTGGTTCACCAGTTGCAATAAATGCATCACATGAGTGGAAGATGTTCGTAATAGAAAAAAATTGTGCGTGCAAGGGAGGAGAGGACATGGGAAATCTCTGTACTATTTGCTCAATTCTTCAATAACCCTAAAATGGTTTTAAAAAATAGAGTCTATTCATTTAAAATGAAAAATTGTATAGGAAAGGCCAGTTTTCGCACCAATTCAGACATTTAACAATAATTATGAATGCTCAAAGTTTTACAGGCCAGGGCACTTAATCTTTACAGTAACCTGTTACTATTCCCATTGTGCACTTGATAAAATGGAGGTAGTAACAATGAATTATTTGCTTGGATTCACAAAGTTTGCTATTGGCTGGTCCAGGTCTGTTTGACTCCAGAATTTGGATTTTTTTTTTTTTACTTGGAGTCTCACTCCGTCGCCCAGGTTGAAGTGCAGTGGCACGCTCATGGTCACTCCAGCATCGACCTGCTGTGCTCTGGCAACCCTTCTGCCTCAGCCTTCCAAGTAGCCAGAATTACAGCCGCACACTACCATGCCCGACTGATTTTTGATTTATTGTAGAGACAAGGTCTCGTCAAGTTGCCTGGGCTGGTCTTGAACCCAGTGGTTCAGGCAATCCACTCGTCTTGGCCTCCCAAAGTGCTGCGATTACAAGCTAAACCACCCAGTCCAGCCCAGAACCCAGGTCTTAACCACACAATCTGCATATTACGTCTTCCCCTAGGGACCCTACATAAATGCTTGTGAAAGGAAAGAACTATTCACTTTGCCTTGGTGGGATAAGAGGTAGAATCTGAGTTCTTACTGTGTTCAGAGTATTAATGTTATTTGGATGAGGAAGGACTGGAGGTCTGGTCAGACAACTGGAGTCCATGCTGGTCATGCCCCAGCATAAAATAGATCAGGCCTGAGCTGAACATTTAGAGATGATTAGAAAGCAACAGTTCTTCTATACTGAATCTTTTTCCAGTCTTTGGTGATCTAAGGCTGAGAAAGCCTCTCTTAAAATAACAATAATTTACAAGTAATAATCACTTTAAATAAATGACTGTAAAAATCTAATGACTTGGAGCTAATCTTTAGAAACATCAAGCTATGACACCTCCTGCCAAGGCTGTATTAATCTGCTGTCTGTACCAATATCCTACTTTTAGATAACAAACTAGGCTCAAGTAATTTCAATTCCAATAGCCTCACCAATCGAAAAAAATGAGATAAACAGAAGCCAAAAATTTAACAGTGCAGGAGTATATTTTCATAAAAGTGCATGGCCACAAGAGGGCACTGCAGAGATGGTATGGAAAACCAGTGCCCATGGGTACCCTGGCAGTCACTGCCAGGAAAACCAAGGGACAAAAGTTAACTTTTTTTCCAATTAAAAAAATCAGAATTTAATCTAAACCGGTGGCTTATCGTATATTTAAATCCCAACATGCTGCAGAGTTGCTATTCGGTGTTATTCGGAATTAAAATTACTTCCCGTAAAATTTTCCACGGTAATAATTAACAGTATGAATTCAGCTATATTTTACTTATATAACTAAACTTAGTGTATACCAAGCAATAAACCTAAGCAAAATTGCTAGTGGAACTGAGCATGAATTAAGGAATCAGAGGATGTCATAATTTTTTGGTTCCACACAATATCAATCAGAATACCATTCATTTAGTAAGAACGTGCTACAAGCTGTCATTAAGCATATCTGATAAATTAGTAAGAAATTATCAGAATGCAAGTTTACAGGTTTGGGGATAAGGAACTCTGTATACAAAAACTTTCTTGAGTGTTTTCCTCCTTTAAGCAATTTTTAGTAGCTTCTCAACTATATTTATGATTCAGGTTTGGGTCCCAGGAGACTATCTTAACTCTGCAAATGTAACGGAATTCATATTTACTTCACATAGATGGACTGTGACAAATCAAGTCAGTGGCATTGCATAAGACCAGTGTGGTTTGCTCCTAAATGAAAAACATAAAAACACTGTGCATCACCTCAAGAAACAGCCAGGCTAAAAAAGGGCCTCCTCGTTGCTAATTTTAACCAAGAGCAAATGGGTTTTAAAACACACGTTTAAAATTTTATAATGAAGAGATGGAGAGGAAAAACTTGTTCTTTAAAAATGTTTTAGAATCCTCAAACTCAGGCTAGGCACAGTGGCTCACGCCTAAATTCCCGGCACTTTAGGAGGTCAAGGCGGAAGGATCACTTGAGGCCAGGAATTTGAGACCAACCTAGGCGACACAGGGAGACCTCATCTCTACATAATAGTTGGGCATAGTGATGCACTCCTATAATCCCAGCTACTTGGGAGGCTGAGGCAGAAGGACCACCTGAGCCCAGAAGGTCGAGACTACAGTAAGCTGTGATCATGCCACTGTACTCCACCTTGATGACAGAGACCCAGACTCAAAAAAAAAAACAAAATAAAAAAAAAAAAACTCTCAAATCCACAGGGGGGGGGGATATATTAAAATATCATTGTAATCTGTTATTAAAAGAATTTCTGCAAAACTACAACATTTTGATTCTGATCCAAATAATAATATAAATGTTTGAAAGGAACTAAAAATTTGGAGTCCTTTTTTTCCTTTTTGGTTTATGATTGAGAATTAAACCACAATACAAAACAAAAACCATTTTCAAAGAGAATTTGGAAGTCATGCTGATTTATACGGAAAATTAGTATTACCCTATTACTTTCTTTTAATTCATATAGCTACATTTACAACCATGTAGACATGAGTGTATAGACATTTTTTTCTCTTTATTAACAAATAGAGGGAAATTATATTATACCGTGTATCTAGTTTCCTTCTTCACAATGATTTTGTAATTTCTGACACAGATTTGTGTCTGAAACGGAGTGGCAAAGCACTTGCAAACTCTCCCGAGTCAGGCAGTCATCCTTTTGAAGCGCTTGAGGATTTGCACAACCAATGTGGAGACTGACAGTATGCAGCACCCTCTGCTGGCCAATTTATTAAACATCGAGATAAACAATAGTCCCAGGTTAGTTCATGTTACTCTAAAATGTGAGAGGCAGGAACTACGTTTTTTGATTTTGGTTTTGGTTTCTGTTTTTGCTTTTAATTAGTGCTATAATTCCAGATTAGCCACGCTTCACTCTTGTAGTTCCTTCCGTGAACAAACATTTACCTTTATAGAACAAAACAAATGAAAGCTATCTTGTACAAAGTAACACCCACAGCAAAGAACAGAACACATTGAGAGAATGAGCCTTCTTACACCTACTCAGATCTCAGGTCCAAAGTCACCCATCTGTTACACTTTCTCAATTTTACCGTCCCTCTTCAATGTTCCACAGTTTCTCCAATTTGCACTTCAGTCTTGTAGCTTGCGTCTTCTCCACTGGAACCGTGAGCTTGTCCACAGCAGGGCATGAATAGCTCCTCTGGGAAGTATTGAACATTGTAAACATTCAGTCATTGGCTGTCTGGTTTTGTTTTATTTTGTTTTGTTTTGTTTTCAAAAGCTGAAAGATTAACCATAGGACCAGAACTAGCAATACTACAATACACTTCCTGGTGATAAATTGAGAAAGTTGTCCTAGACTCCCAAAGTACACCATACTTTTAAAGAATGATAAAGAACACAGGATGTGTAGCATAATAAACCTCCGTGTTTATTAATTTGAGAGAAGAAAACAAGTGCAACATGGCTGCTAAGTCTAAGGTGCTTTTCTTACAATTCCATTTAAGTTCCTGGACAGATTCTTGGGTCCAGGGACCACTAGGGAAGAGGAAGGAAAGAAGAAAAACTTTTGGGCCAAGAGTTGGAGGGGAAGTGGAAACAGACTTCTGAGACACTGAGGGAGAAGGCAGGCCTCTGAGAGAAGGAGAAGTCATCTCAGGGCTGCTACGGTAGAGCTCAAACTGACTCAATGTTATCTGGAGTAAAACAAAAAAAAGTCACTTAAATAAAACCTTGACACTCACACCTTTTAAGATGCTATAGGATCACTGGGAAGACAGAAAGATAAACCCAACCTTTGTCGATGAATATTTAAGCAATACACCAGGAGGCCTTTCAAGTGAGACACAAAACCTAGTAATTATAATTTTATAATTATGCAATTTGGTGATGAAAAACAAAGTTTTTAATGTGCAAAATAATATTACCTAAATGTCAAAATACAAGTGAGGAAATGGGAAAAGTATTGGCAAAGGCTAAAGTCCTCGCTATTTAAAAGGAGTTTACACAAATCAGTCAGAAAAATACCAACAACCTACAACCATGAAACACATGAGCAACTTTCAGAGAGGAAGGAAATAGAGATGGTTTTGAAGCAATTGTCTGTGTTTTCAAACTCGCTAATTAATAAAATACAAATATAATACCATTTTAATCTAAAAACTATCAAATTGGTAAAAAAAAATAGAATACTTTGTAATCTCTGTGTATTAAAGCACATATAGACAAACAACTTCTCTAATATAGTGTTGGCAATGCAATTTTCTACAGCTTTTTACAGAGGACAGCTTCCTGGTGTCTATCATAATGAATCTTACAAATATGCCACACATATCTAAGCATCAACCCTTCACATCTCTTCAGAGTAGTACAAGGATATTCACTGGATCATCATTTTTAGTTGAACAAAACTGGAAGTAACCTGAATGTCCATCAGGGGAGGCTGAATTTTAAAAACCATGGTATTCCCCTACAATAGAATTCTATACCAACCTTTAGGGTAGGAGTAGAATTAGAGGTCCTAACACAGAAATATTTCTGAAACATTGTTCATTGGGAAAATGTGCAGAATACAGATTGATAGACACTCTTAATTTGCAGCTATACATGCATATTTATCAATAGCATCACTCTGGAAAAGTCTGGAATGACCTCTGGGAAGCAGAATTGAGAGGAAAGCGATCAGTCGGGAGATTGGGCTTCACTATGTAGCATGTAGACTCTGGCACTGCTTGTTCATTTTTAACCATATTCTTTTAAAAAATAAATTTTAAAAACTATATTTTAGGCTAGGTGCAGTGGCTCATGCCTGTAATTCCAGCACTCTAGGAGACTGAGGCAAAAGGATTGCTTAAGCGCAGTTTGAGACCAACCTGGGCAGCATAGCAAGACCTAGTCTCTGCAAAAAAATTTTTAAATTAGCTAGGCATGGTAGCACAAGCCTGTAGTCCCAGCTACTTGGGAGGCTAAGGCAGGAGGATCACCTGAGCCCAGGAGGTCAAGGTTGTGGTGAGCTATGATCATGCTACTGCACTCCAGTATGGGTGACAGAGTGAGACCTCCAACTCAAAAAAAAAAAACCAAAAACCTGTTTTTCATCAGAAGGATGACTTGAGCCCAGGAGTTGGAAATCAGCCTGAGCAACTTAATGAGACCCTCTCAAAAGAGAAAGAATGAGAGAAAAAGAGAGAGAGAGCAAGAGAGAGAAACTGTCTCCAGCGATTTTGTCTACAGTGTGAATTGCATGTGTACAGTAGCCTTGAAGTATTTCTGTCATAACTTCTCATTTGTCAAATGTAGCAAACATTTAAGGATGTTAAGGATGCAAGGATGTTAAGACCCTGAAGAGGAGCACTCAGCATCTTGGGAAGGGCTTGCAGGGCTCGATAACAAGAACCCAGGCTGGGCCACTGGGAGCAGACTCTGCAGCAGAGGCACTGACCTGAATCCACATGGTGCAATCAGGCAAAAGGCATCTTTAAAAGCAGTTTGCCCCCAGGGTGTATCACTGCTCCCAGCAAATTCCCAGGATCTTCTTGGGAAGGAGGGATGAGTGGCTGCCCCAAGAGAAGCAGCTCAGAGTCTCACTGGTCACTGGAAAATGCCCATGGCCAGCAGCAGGGGTCTTTTCTAAAGATGTCTCTAAAAATTGAATTACCATCTGACCCCACTACTAGGGATCCCACTACTGGGCCGCTGAGAGCAGACTCTCCAGCAGAGGTACTGCCCTGAACCCACATGGCGCAATCGGGCAAAAGGCATCTTTAAAAGCAGTTCAGACAACTGCCATGGGTCAGCTGGCTTCGTTTGCCCCCAGGATGTATCACTGCTCCCTTCAAATTGGATAGATGCCACTACTAGGGATCCCACTACCAGGGATCCCACTACTAGGGATCTACCCAAAGGAAAAGAAGTCAATAAAAAAGATACCTCTATTCCTATGTTCATTACAGTACTATCCATGATAGCAAAACCATGGAATCAACCTAAGTTCCCACCAACCATTGACTGGATAAAGGAAATGTGGTATATATGAACAGGGGAAGGAAAAAAAACAGGATTATCTTTTGGAGGGCAGACTCCTTGTAGAACACTTAGAATTCATTCCTCCAGACCAAACAGTCAACTAGATTTTTACCTGGAAGTTTTGAGATGGTTGCATCATGATTTGCAGAAGAAGCATCCCGAGTTGTGGCAAACAGGTGACTGGTTCTTCCACCATGCAATGCATCTGCTGTCACCAGGTTGAGCATTTAGCAGTTTCTGACCAAAAAATGGCATGATACCAATGCCCCACTCTCCCTCTTTACCCAATCTCACCTTGAGCGACTTTTTTCTGTTTCCCGGAATTTAAAAAGTCCTCAAAGGGAAACATTTTGTCGATGTGCGAGAGGTGAAACAAAAAACAGTAGATGCCCTAAAAGGCACCAGAATTGATGAGTTTGAAAACCGTTTTGAGCAGCAGGAAAAGCATCTCAATAG
Organism: Carlito syrichta; assembly: GCF_000164805.1. Classification (NCBI taxonomy): domain Eukaryota; kingdom Metazoa; phylum Chordata; class Mammalia; order Primates; family Tarsiidae; genus Carlito; species Carlito syrichta. Next base: position 127,861 of record NW_007247435.1, read on the forward strand.
GCGTATTGCGTCAAACAGGGAGCGCTTGGAAGATGACTGAAGTTTAAACATATAAGAATAAACACACAATTTTTAAATAAATTTCAGGATTTTTTGCCTCCCAGCCCCCACGTATACCAGGGAATACTACCCAACCATAAAGACAAATGAAATCATGTCCTTTGCCACAACGTAGATGAAACTGGAGATCGTCATCCTAAGTGAACTGACTCAGAAACAGAAAAGCAAACACGACATGTTCTCACTCACATGTGGGAGCTAAATGGCCACAAAGTTGGAAATGACAGACACTGGGACATCAATAAGAGGGGGGGTGGAAGGGAGTTTAGGGTTCAGATATTACCTATGAAGTACTGTGTTCACTATCAGCAGAATGGGCCACCAGAGACCCAGTCCCCGCCACTGCATAATATGTCCATGTAACAAACATGCCTATGTACCCCCTGAATCTAAAACAAAAATGGAAAGAAAAAAAAAATAGATAGATAACGGCATATCCAAATAAATAAATAAATAAGTCATCTCTATCCAGGAAAACACAAAGTAAGATGAGCTACAAAATTGATGTGTTTGGAGCACTGGTTTTTGATGATTTAAAAGAAGCCAACGGGCCAGGTGCAGTGGTTCACACCTATGATCCCAGAACTTTGGGAGGCCGAGATGAGAGGACTGCCTGAGCCCACAGGTTCAAGACCAGCCAGGGCAACTTGGGGAGACCTCATCTCTACAATAAATCAAAAAATTAGCCAGGCATGGTGGCGTGTGCCTGTAGTTCCAGCTACTTGGAAGGCTGAGGCAGAAGGATTACCTAAGCCCAGCAGGTCGAGGCTATAGTGGCCGTGAGTGTGCCACTGTCCTCCAGCCTGGGAGACAGAGTGAGACTCCAACTCAAAAAAAAAAGAAGAAGAAGAAGAAGCCAACAGTGCTGACAGTATAGGCATGCAGGGGAATGGTTTCTGATGAATTTGAGTGTGGGTCCCTACCAGAAAAATCTTTTGAGCGGGTACCTGCGTTCTGTGTATGTTCAAATGAGTGTGTAGACCTATCACTGTATGCAATATTGTGCGCATTACAAAACAAACACAAAACAGAAATTGCTAAATTAGAACACAAACCAGTTATCGTGTTTTCATACTCACTATTTAGAAATGGCAACCGTGAACCGTGTTTCTCATACTTTGGGCATTTGCACACCATTTGTGAGTTTTTGGTGCATATGGGCACTACCGTGTTTAGTGAAATTTTAGGAAAAGTTATAACTTTTTTTTTTTTGAGTCAGGGTCTCACTCTGTCACCTATACTGGAGGGCAGTGGCATGATCATGGTTCACTGTAGCCTCAGCCTCCTAGACTCAGGTGATCCTTCTGCATCAGCCCCTTTGAGTAGCTGGGACTACCAGTGTGCATCACCATGCCTGGCTAATTTTTCAATTTTTTGTAGAGACAAGGTCTCACTATGCTGTCTAGGCTGGTCTGAAACTCTTAGGCTCAAGCAATCCTCTTGCCTCAGCCTCCCAATTAGGATTACAGACATGAGCCACCACACCCGGCCACCAACATTTAAAAAATAAATAAATCAACATTAAATGTGAATAATTTCTCTTTCCTGCCATTGAGAAGGATGATGTCCAGTTCAGTGATTAGCCTGTTTTTCAGGACAGTTGGTAACTCTACTTCTTTTGAATCGAACATTCTGGTAAACATTCATGGTCCTAGGGAGAGTCAGCAAATGTTCGATGCCTACAGATAGTTCTGTAAATGTTGCTTAATCATGACTATGGATTCAGAAATTGTAAAGAAATTCCTACTGAAAATCACTTATAGGATTGGAGAAATGCTAAACTGAAGGCCTCTCATGCTTAAAACCTGGAAGTTTGAGTTACATAAATTTAGGAAATCACAACAAATACATTCCTCACTGTCTCTTGGATTGATTTGGCTCCAGGAAGTATTTCTTCATTATCCATAGCAGCATTAAGATGCGGCTTATAAATATTCCCAGTAAGGTTTCATTGATTTCTTTCTCTGAGTAGTAAATAAAATTATCAAGGTTTGGGAGAGAGTCAAGCTCTCCATATGCCAGAGTTTGGTCTCTTTAATATTGTACCCTCATTGTAAAACCGTAATCATTCAGTTGTAGGTGACAGGTTAAGGTTAGGCCACATGTAACCTATCCCTGAGTCACCTCATATCACTGAATCTTCTTTCCTGGATGTACTCATTATATGACGAAATGATTACACCACTGTGTCAACTTATGTAACTGCCTTTCCTGTCAACAATGTATTTTGGTGTTTAAGAAATGCAGTTTCAAGCCGGGCTCGGTGGCTCAGCCTGTAATCCCGTGCCTTGGGAGGCTGAGCTGACTGAATTGCCTGAGCCTGCAGGTTTGAGACCCGCCTGGGCAACTTGGTGAGACCTCATCTCTACAATAAATCAAAAAATTAGCCGGGCGTGGTAGCGCGCACCTGTAGTTCCAGCTACTTGGAAGGCTGAGGCAGAAGGATCGCCAGAGCCCAGCAGGTCAAGGCTGCGGTGGCCGGGAGTGGCCACTACACTCCAGTCTGGGTGACAGAGTGAGACTCCAACTCAAAGAAAAAAAAAAGGAAATGCAGTTTCATAGCCCATTTCTTCACTCAAAATATTGTAAAAAAAAAAAAAAACCAAAAACACTTGATGTCTAGAATTTCATCTTACTCATAATTTTCACTATTTCCTTCAATGACCAGAGTCATGTTGTTGACTATTAACCTTTCTCTCTGAATAAAGACTGACTATTGGTAGAATCGCTTTATTTTTATATCAAAGCCTTTGTTCCTTGAACACATTTCTGCCACCTTCAAAGTACTGGGCCTACTCACACTTTTTCAGGCACCGTCATAGCGCACAAAGTAATCATTAACCAAACAAACAAAATTCTGGTAGTACACATTTTCAGTAAAAAAAAAGGAACAAAAATTATGCACTGTTCACCCTTTATCTATACCTGGCACTTCATGTTAAACCAAAAGCACGTGTCTAGCAGCATCCACACTGGATAGTCCTCAATTCTGCAGTGTCAGCCACTGGCATTATGCAACCTCCAACATGCATTTGAATGTTTGATAAAAGAATCTTACTGGTGATTTGATTGCGATTTCTTGGACAAAGCAAGTCGATTTTTGCAGCTGGTTTTACAAATATCTTGTAGTAATCTAATGAGTACATTGCACCCCTTTTTCTTTAAGGAATTCTCCTTTCCATAATCTCTCTGTTGCTTTGGTCATTTCTTCACCCTTAGTGAGTGGGTGAAATGTTCATCTTAAAAAATGGAAATATTTAATCTGCTGTTATTCTAAAAGTCTGCAATTGGCATTTTTTTAAAAGTGATGGGGCTTTGTTTTAAAATGACTCATGGGTTAATGCCACACTTCGAAAAAGCTTAGTCTTACACATCATACCACAGTGATCAGGGATAAATGGATTATAAATCTTAGAAAATTCAGTTTCAAAACATCCACACATGACCTTTGGACTGCTTGTTCAGAATCTTCATGCTCAAAGAGTCAACATTTATGAACACACATAGATTCGCATTCCATATGCACTCAGAGACCCATTTACTATTTGCACTTATGAAATTATTTTGAGTTTAATACATGCATTGCTATTTTCATCACTACTTGTATTACTCAGTGAAACACTTTCAAGTCTTTGATCCTTTTTTATGAATTATGAGTATGATGCCACACAGTAGTAACAATCCAACATGCAAATTTAACAAATCTAAATAATACCATGCAAACAATATGAAAATATGCTAGCCAAAATCAGGTGCATCCTGTAAACTGGAGATTAAATAACATGAACCAATGCAATCCACGCAGTTCATGCACAGCTTCTGAGAATAAAACTATCATTAAGAAAACAATGGCATTTCTATGAAAATCATAAAGAAGCATACACTGAAAATATGTGAAACGATCATGAGATGTTTTACAACTTTTTCCTCTGAAGCCACCAGATCCCCAGAGGGACAATTGTTAGACCACTAGAGAATACCAGGGTCAGGAAGACTCAGTTCTGTGCTGGAGAAATGGAGGTGCACATCTCTTCCTGATGTCAAGTTCTGTGATGTCAATTTCATTGGTAGTTTGAAATTGGCCACGGTGGAGTTATTTACACCTTGGGTACCCCCAATCACTATAAATCAGGGTTCTGGGGGTAAAGGGGTGCTATGGGGATAGCCAATTTACCAGCACAACACTGGGAAGGCTGCATTTCAAGGAGCCCTGTTGTAAACCACACAATCGCTTTCTTCCCACATTCGATCAGTTGCAAAATCATTCATTTACTCATCCCTCATGTACTTGAATACACTTTAGACTATGCATCACTCCAAACCCTGGGTGTACAAGGTAATGCACAAAAGCAATATGTTCTTGCTCTCTTGGGATTTATATTTTTGTAATTGAGATAAACTATAAATTTGCTAACAAACAAATAAAAAATAACATGGAAAGGTGCTATAAAGCAGTGGTCCCCAACCTTTCTGGCATCAGGGACCAGTTTCATGGAAAACAATTTTCCATGGTTGGGAGGAGGGGGAGGGGATGGTTTCAGGACGACATTTATTGTGTACTTTACTTCTATTATTATTACATTGCAATATCTAATAAAATTATTATGAAATTATTATTTTGAGTCTGAAAGCAATTGATTTATTACGGTCTCTGTGCAGTCAAACCTCACTATGAACATTAATCTGTATTTGCAGTTGCTCCCCATCACCAGCCTCACCGCCTAAGCTCCACCTCAGATCACCGGGCATTAGATTCTCATAAGGAGTGTGAGACCTCACATGCACAGTTCACATTAGGGGTTGGGCTCTTGTGAAAAATCTAAAGCCACCGCTGATCTGGCAGGAGGTGGAGTGCAGGCAGTAATGTGAGCAATAAGGAGCAGCTGCAAATACAGAGGAAGCTTTCCTTGCTGTCCTGCTGCTCACCTCCTGCTATGCATCCTAGTTCCTAACAGGCCATAGGGGTTAGGGACCGCTGCAGTAAAGGAAAGAACTGGGTGTGATGATGCAGTAACAGAAAGGAAACAGACGTGACTTAAGCAGTTAGGGAAGGCCCCCTCAGAGAGGGACAAGGGTGAGGCAGTCAGTTTCCAAAGAGAAGGAAGAGCTCTGAGGGCTTCAAATGGGAAATGCTCCCCGTGTGCACCGCAGGATATAGGCAGTGTGGCTGGAGTGCCGGAAGAGAGAGGGGAGCAAAGGAAAGAAGGCTGAGGACATCCTCAGATCACGTCATCCACATCCCGATGGCCACAGGGAGGAGCCTGGAGCTCACTTCCAGGGAAACAAGAAGCAATGAAACTGTTTTAAAGCAGGTGAGCCATATGTTATCATATATGTAATATCAAAACATATAATATATAGATATGTCTATCATATATATCATAATAAATAATATACATATTACCTAGACTGTATAGCTATGTCTCTTGTAGTTGGATGGAAAATCAGAGTAGAAAGAAAATGTAGGCAAGTTGATAGAGGTTTGGACTAATGTGATCAAAGAGAAGATAGAGCCCAGTGGATAGGATGGAGGAGTACTTAAGATGCAAAAACAATAGTTTGCTGGCATGCTGCCAGGGAAGCTGAGAAATTAAAGATGACGCTGTGTGTTGGGGCTTGAGTGACATGGAAGATGACACAATGTATTAAGATTGAGAACATTGTTAGGGAAAAAAACTTTGATGGATAAGAGGAAAGAAAGAAGTTAGTTGTTTGAAACGTTGTTTGAGAGACCTCTGAGAGATACAAGGGCAAGGCCAGGTACTGGATAATACAGGAAGTCTCCAACATACAAACGAGTTTGCTTCCAAGAGCACATTCATAAGTCCATTTTTGTTGCGAATCCAACAATATTAGACTAGAAACCCGACTAACACAAAGGCTATATAGTACTGTAGGTATTTATCAGGCTACACTGACACCTGGTGGAGAGAAATAACACATTAAAAAATGCATGTGTGCATTATTGGAGTTTGTAACTTGAAGGTTCACATGTAGAGGATTTACTGTACTTGAGATGTTTCTCCCCTTCCACTACCCTAAGTTGAGACTTTTCTGGAATATTTTAATCATCCTCTAACAATGCTATCTTTGCCTTCTAAAAAAAATTACTATGTCAATTCTTTTTTTTTTTTTTTTGGAATCAGAGTCCCACTCTGTCACCCAGGCTGGAGTGCAGTGGCACAGTTATGGCCACCGCAGCCTCTACCTGTTGGGCTCAGGCTATCCTTCTGTCTCAGCCTTCCAAGTAACTGGAACTACAGGCACGTGCTACCTTGCCCAGCTAATTTTGTGATTTATTGTAGAGATGAGGTCTTGCCAAGTTGCCCAGACTGGTCTTGAACACTTGAGTTCAGACAATCCTCTTGCCTCAGCCTCCCAACGTGCTGGGATTATGGGCGTGATCCACAGAGCCCAGCCCATCAATTCTCGGTTCAAAAATTGTCAGTGGTTCCCTAGGTTCACTAAAAAAAATGTTTTTTCTAACTTGTGGCATTTGAGGTCTTCCCTGATTGATCCCCAAGCATCTGCCTATTCTTCTCACTCTTTTCCTCAAACCCTAGTCACATTAAAATATTCTCTCATCACTCCCAGAATGTCCCTGATTATACATTTCTTCATGTCCTTTTCTCTGCTGGTAGTCTTCCTACCACCTCTTCAGTTTCTACTAACTCAGGCTAACCTCATTCACTGTGTGAAGAATCCTGTCAAATGCCCTAATCTTCATGACATCCTCCCAGTTCAGACATGAATATGAATGTTTACCACTCAGGAAGCTGCCTGGTTGGTTTTGTAAAAAGAGCACACTGGCATCAGAAGCCCTGGAAGAAGTGCTATCTCTACTATTCATTATCTGTGTTTTGAACAAGTGGCCGAACATTTTCTGGGCTCTGATGGCTTTGACTTATTCATAAAATGGGAATACCACATGTGTTGTGAAAATTCAATGAAACTGTAAAACTGAAAAGGTTTCCCAACTTTCACACACTATATCTGAGTTTCTCAATAATTGTTAACCCATGTTCCCTTTTGATAAATATAAGGAATAATGAAATGTTTCATTTCTAAATTTTTTTTTTTTGAGTTGGAGTCTCACTCTGTCGCCCAGACTGGAGTGCAGTGGCCGCTCCCGGCCACCGCAGCCTCCACCTGCTGGGCTCTGGCGATCCTTCTGCCTCAGCCTTCCAAGTAGCCGGAATTACAGGCATGCGCTACCACGCCCAGCTGATTTTTTTTGTTTTTTGACTTATTGCAGATGAGGTCTCGCTGCCCAGGAGGTCTCGAACCCGCAGGTTCAGGCAATCCACTCACCTCAGCCTCCCAAAGGCGCGGGATTACAGGCTGAGGCACCGAGCCCAGCTTCACTTTTAAATTTAAATTCATATTGTTTTGCTTCTTAGAATGGAATGCAACCACCCAATTTATAGACCCTAGTTAAAAATCCCCATTTGAAGGTAAAAATAGAATTGGGCCCATCACTGTCATTCATGTATATGACTTGTCATCATCATAAAGTAATATTATCTATCATCTTATTCATTCTTGTGATACATAAACATTTATCACAATACAATGTAACTACTAAAGCCCTGCTAAATACTAAATGAATCAACAAATTGATTGATAGGTTTCCATTGCAAAAGAGTTGGGCATTGCAAAAATTATTGTTAATATTGAGAAAACTGAAAATAAGAATCCCAAAAGAGGTATTGTATATATCATTATGATTCATTTATTCTCTAATACTTCATTCGTGTATGTCTGATCCTTCAGGCAAGACACACATTAAGCTCCTCCACTCTCATCCTGCCAGTTACTGTTTGTGATCTACAGTAGACTATGTCTCTATGTTGTAGCTCACACTGTTTTCTCTGCCAGGAATGCTCACCCATCCCCACCATTGACTTCCAGCACAATCCACCAATCTCCCTAGAGAAAAATGTAAATTAAAATAGCTGACTCTTCAGGGAGAGTCAGAACCAAAAAGAGCAAGAGAGAAAAACAAAATTGTGAAGAGTATTATGTAGGTATAAGACTTTATTTTATGATCTATTATTACATTGACCAAAAAACAAATGTAACACAATCCATAAATTGGACCCTGCTAAACTTGGTTCAATAAAACTCAAAATTCTCCTTAGTCCCACATATTCTCTCTCTGGGACAAATTCCCCTGAATCCTCTTTTTAAAATGTCTTGGAGGTACCAAGGGCTGTAAGAGTCAGTCCTTGTCAAAAATAGATGCTCCCCTTCTACTGGATGCCAGCTTCCTCTGAAACATCACTTTGAACCCAACAGTAGTCCCCAGTAGTTGCATATATTTATTAAGAATGTACTGCTTCCCAGGGATGTTATTGTTTAAACTTCAAAGTAATCCTAGGACGTTGGCACTTTCATTGGCTCCATTTTAGGGATAAGAAAACTGAGACTTAGTGATCTTGAGTAATTTACCCAGGATCTCAAAGCCACTGCACACACAGCAGTAGCAAAATTTGAACCCAAGTCTGTCTGGTTCCAAAGTTAGAAATCTTATGCATCTGCTCATAATGCCACGGGTCCCACGGAATCCACTCAGAAGTGCTTTCTTCAGTTCACCCCCACATGTATGCTCCCTCTCTCTTTTGCCTCCATAAATACCAACTGCATATTTTAAGATTAAGGATCCCGAACTTCTATAGTTAGAATCTTCATCAAGAATGGCCTCTAAATGGATACTAATTCTTTTTTCATCTAGAGGCTAGTTCAAAAAATAATCGAGATTTTGCACTACACCATTCTTTTTTCTCCCTATAGATTTTAACATCTTAAATATCAATGATGATTGCTTGTTAAGATGGAGAAGAGACTAGACACAAAATGTGCCTAAACGTTTGCCTGCGGTAAAATGCATACGCTGAATAATGATTAGTAAATAAGAAGGCCACATTAAAGAAAATAGGCTCAATAAAATGTTGATGAGCTCGCTCGCTTTCTTCAAAGGTTAATAACCAGGAACACTTCCAAGCTAGTATTTCACTGGTAACTCTATGCTGTAAACATGAAACTTACTTTTCAAACTCTGATATTGCTCATCAACCAGAATTCAGTGCTCCTTAAATTAGTGCTGCCATTATTGCCATTAGTGGCAATTTAAAAAACATTTACATTCATCATGAACATAAGCTGATCAGGGAATGAATTTCTTCTAAATCATCTGGCTCACAAAAGACGATATCCTTATGAGAATGATAATTCTATAGAATTATTAGCTTTTTTTTTTAAGAGCATATCAATTTTTTTTCATTCAGGACATTTGTGTCTTTGGTACCAAAGAAAGAACTAGATTAATCCTATGCTAATCCTGAGAGCTATAATCCTCTTTTTATTTTCAAATCCATATCAGGGCAGTGTGAGCAGCATTTAAACAACCATATCATCTTCTATTTGCCATTGTCTCACATTCCAAAGATATTTCTCCAAGGATGCCTACCATCTTAAGATCAAACTTGCCAGGGTTCTCCAGAGTCTTCTGAATCATTTCAAAAAGAGAATTGGATTTGAGAGTGGCTCCCTGCCCCAGTCAGCATAAGTTACTGCCAGATAACCTCCGGCACTGGGCGGTGGCTTGGGACTTCCAGCTGCCAGTGACCGCTGCCAGGGATGGGTCTCTGAAGCAGAAATCTTTGCTCCCTCCAGAGCAGGAAACTCCTACTTGGTTCATCAACTGCAACCGCCAGCAGGCATTCTGCTGTGGACCGGAGTCTCAAAAGTGCAAGAACAGAACTGCAACTGGCAGAGGCCTCCCCTACATAATTGAATCTGAGCTTCCTGGGAATTCACTGCCTTGAATCCAGACCGCAGGCAAGCTTGACCCTCTTCTTCATTCGGTTCCGTAACTGAATCAAGTCTTGTAATTACACCTGAAGCCATGCCAGATTCCATCTGTATCTTTCAGCTGAGACTTAAATAAGGGAAGCAAGTTCCTTTTCATTGGCAGGACCTCTTGAAAAATGGACCAGTCCTTCACTGCCACCAACTTTTATGAGACTGTGATGATCATCAACAGCAAATTATTTCAGAGTAAGAAGGTATCCTAGGATTTCCTGAGGACCAACGTTTAGCAAACTCTCAGGGGAATTCTCAGTCCATATCAGACATGAACACGTAGGCATTTTGTTGTACCTCCACAAAAATCAGCTGGAGGTAGAAGAAAAATAATTCTTTCATTCTTTCTCATTTAGACCAAATTTCAATAAAAATTCTTAGAGAAAATACCTCAACCCACCTGTAAAATAGATTTTAAATAAATTACCCGAGCACATAGTGTGCACACTAATGTATGCCTACAAAATCCTAGTTTGGAATCTCCATCATTTTGTTTATTCTGATTCTGTTAGAAAATAAAGAGTTATTACTTTCAGCATTTCCAGGGAATGATTAATAATGAAAAGCCTCTGTGTAAATGAGAGCTTCCAGGGAGGTGGTCCCTTCCACAATGTGTAGAGGAGGGGGTGTCAGTTACCAGTGGCCCCTTCCTGCACATGGTATGAGGAAGACACATCCTTCCTGATCAAACCCCAAATAAACAGTGATAAATGTACAACTAGATGCTTGATTATTTGCAAAAATTGCTACCTCTATCCCTCTGAGGGTATAATTCAACCTCTCCAAACAGTTTTAGAACAGAATGTACGGGGACTGACAATTAAGTTAGCAAACTCATCCTAGAAAAAGCACTACATACCTCATTGCTGAATATCATTATGGTCACCTTCAAAGTCCTCCCTTTGGGAAGTTATACACTGATGCCAGTGCCTTGTCCATCCGTCAAAGTATTTACAGTTCTTTTTCTGGAAAGGCCATCAGAGCTGTCATTATATTACCCCCTGATGTCCTGAATGCCATCAAAATGTCTTCCTTTCAATATTTCCTTTATCTTTGGGTAAAGAAAAATGTCCTTGAGGCCAGATCAGGTGAGTAGGGGGAGTGTCCCAACACAGTTATTTGTTCACTGGCTAAAAACTCCCTCATAGACAGTGCTGTGTGAACTGGTGTATTATCATGATGCAAGGGCTCCTTCGGGACCGTTTTTGCACACATCTTTCTCAAGCCAAGATTTTCAGTTAAGATTTTCCTGACTGTTCTCATATCAATGTTTATTTGGTCTGCTATGCTTCTCACAATCAGCCAATGATTTTGATGCACAGTTCGACAAACGATTGCCATGTTTTCATCGGTTCTGCTGTTACTGGCCATCCTGACCTCTCTTCATCAGTGACGTTTTTGCTCCCCTCAGAAAAACATTTAATCCTTTGTAACCTGCCATTTTCTTCATGGCATTATCCCCATAAACTTGGACTAACATGTCCCTGGTTTCACTGGCACTCTTGCCAAGTTTAACAAGAAATTTAATGTTTGCTCTTTGCTCTAATTCCAGCGCCAACATTCTTGCGATGGCATATGAAAACATGCAACAACAATAATGAACGCCACTCAGCAAGGCACTGCCACACATCGACACAAACAAAGCTTTAAGACGCTGATTTACCAGGGTTATGAAACCTTACCAAGTTGTTTGTACAGTGCTGCCAATGTAAGTGCATGGTGGCAAGTTAGCAAACTTAATTTTCAGACCTCTTGTACTTAGGTGCATTTGCCTTCACCTAAAGAAAAAGGGACTGTGAACTTCTGAGTCCCTCCAGGGGTTGCCCAACCTAAGAGACCTGGAAGCTGGTCTTTATCCTACTTACCCTCATTATTGGAACCTGGTGCTAGTTGTGTCTGAGGATCCCAGTTAACTTGGCACCCACTCACCTGACAATTAGCTCAGACCACTTTCAATTTAGGAGAGGAAAGTGGTGCTGGATGCTAACACAGCCCACCTACACCTGAGCCCCTGCAAGATTTTGGCTTCTTGCAATTTCAGCATCACTGGTGTCTAGTACCACTGGAGTGACATGAAAGCCACCACTCCCTCCCCCACCACAACCCTGTCCCATCCCAATTCCAATTCTTCTTTTCTTGTCCTTATCTACTGCTTCCTTATCAACATCCAATGGACATTTGACCTGAATAGATAAGCCTGTCTCTACTCCCTCCTTCTCCGCCCAAGCTCAGGGCCATTCCAAAACTGCACCCGACACAACCCAGAGAAGCAGAGAAGACACAGGTGTAGTTTCAGACCTGCAGGGAAATTCTCACTCCATCATGAACTAGCACTATAACTTTGGAAAGATAGCCTTCCTGCGTACTGGGGTGTTTTGTTTTGGTTGGGTTGGCAGGCTGTTTTCTAGAAAACCTCACACTAACAGGAGTTATGTAAATACCAAAAGTCTTTAATTAGGAAAAGGAGTTATTCTCCAAGGGGCTGCTTCTAATTATATTTTGCGTTTGAACATTGACGATCCTTAATCTTTGTTTTGGGCCTTCTGTGTAAAACGGTGGTTTTCAATCTTAACTGTACATTAGAATTACCTGGGGAGCATTTAAAACGCACCATGCCCTGGCCACCTGCCAGACCAATTAAATCAGAATCTCTGAAGGTGAGACCCAGGCATCAGTGGTTTTCACAGCTCCCAGGTGAATCCAATGTGCAGTCATGGTTAAGGTCCATTAGATTAGAAGACCTTTCCTTAACTGGGCTTTAATTGTTTTGATTTCAGCAATTTTACATATGCTGCAGTATACTGGAGGTGCCAAAAAAATGTATGCACATTTTAGTAGATGTTTGCCGTTATCAGAAGTGTCTGGGCGCCGATGGTAACCACTTTGAGTGCCTCTTGTAATTACAGAAGTCAAACACGACTTGCATTCATCTTTTGTTATTGGTATAGATTATTACAATTTTAATACAGGTTTTTTCCTTTCTTAAAATGTATACATTTTTGGCACCTTCTGTATTCTCTTGATGCAAAAATTATAACAATAACAATCATAACTACCCTTTATTAAGAGTTTACTCTGCTAGAGGCATTAGATACAGAAAAGTTAAGGATGACTATTTCCAACGAAATAAAGTAAAATATATGTATTAGAAAAACCAATGGAATGGCATGTTTGTAAATATCTATAAACTGAAATAATTTAACATGCATAGTAGATGTCTGGAAGAGTAAATATCAAATTTCTGAAGATGATTCCATCTGGAGAGTGGAATACATAAGAAGGAATGGTCTTTTTTAAATTAATATCCTTTATTTTTAATATTATTAGAAGGATATTGTATTTTGAAATTTATAACTACAAAATAGGCCAGGAGCGGTGGCTCAGTCTGCAATCCCAGCACTTTGGAAGACTGAGACGAGAGGATTGCCTGAACTCAGGGGTTCAAGACCAGCCTGGGTAACTTAGTGAGCCCTCTTCTCTACAATAAATAAAAAAATAAGCTGGGTGTGGTAGCGCGCACCTGTAGTTCTGGCTACTTGGAAGGCTGAGGTGGAAGGATCACCAGAGCTCAGCAGGTTGAGGCTGTGGTGGCTATGAGCATGCCACTGCACTCCAGCCTGAGTGACAGAGTGAAACTCCAACTCAAAAAAAAAAAGTTTCAAAATACATAAGTAGGATTTCTTTGCAATTTGAATAATAAAATAAATACTCAATATCTTAAAAGTGCAAGAGCTGGCAGATTAATAAACCTGGAGAGGCTGGGCACAGTGGGTCATGCTTATAATCCCAGCACTTTGGATGGTCAAACAAGAGGATTGCTTGAGCCCAGGAGTTTGAAGCGAGCCTATACAGCATAGGCTTGTCTCCACAATAAATCAAAAAAAGTAGCCAGGCATGGTGGTGCATGCCTGTAGTGCTTGGGAGGCTGAGGTGGAAGGATTACATGAGCCCAGGAGTTCAAGGTTGCAGAGAGCCATGATCATGCAATTGCACTCCAGCCTGAGTGAGATAGAGTGAGACCCCCTACTCAAAAAATTTAAAAATAAACAAGCTGGGCTCAGTGGCTCAGCCTGTAACCTGGCGCTTTGGGAGACTGACATGAGTGGATTCCCTGAGCCCGCAGGTTTGAGACCCTCCTGGGCAACTTGGCAAGACCTCATCTCTACAATAAATCAAAAAAAATTAGCTGGGCATG
>NW_007247435.1:142116-214641 GCF_000164805.1 Carlito syrichta
AGACTTGGAAGGCTGAAGTAGAAGGATCGCCGGAGCCAGCAGGTCGAGGCTGCAGTGGCCGGGAATGGCCACTGCACTCCAATTTGGGGGACAGAGTGAGACTCCAACTCAAAAAAAATAAAAAATAAAAAATAAAAAAAATAAACAAACAAACATGGGCAACAGAAAAATCCCTTTTGAAAGGTAGCCAAATCTAATAATGAAGAATAAGCCAAACTAATTACGTATACAGGAAAACTGACTGAAGTTAAGGGTCAGAACATTAAACCTGTCAAAGATTTTGATTCAGGCAGAAAAGTGACAGGGAGGGAAAGACAATCACTGGACAGGAATTAAATGCAATTGAGGAACTGGCTGGGCCATCCAAGAACTACCACAGACTCTGACACAATTCTGGAAATCATGAGGGACATGAAGGGACAAAATTTCTCATTTACAGTCCCAGTGTAGTGGCTCACAGCCTGTGATCCCAGTGCTTCAGGAGACCAAGGCAGGAGGATCACTTGAGTCCAAAAGTTCAAGATCAGCCTAGGCAACACAGCAAGACCACATTTTTTTTTCTTTTGCAAGACCACATTTCTACAAAAAAAAAATTTAATTAGTCATGGATGATAAAACACACCCATTTAAAAAAAGTAAAGATTCTTGTTTACAGTCAGCCTATAGCCAATGGAAGAGAAAAGGAACGGTCAAAATTCTCATTATAATAAACACTGAGGAGTCAAGGGGATGGGCAGCTCTCATTTGGGAGGTATGGCCCTGGACAACAGGACCTCAGCTACAGAACAAGCCTGAATTCTCAGAGAATAGGAATGAAATAATAAAGTCCACCTTCTTTATGATTAGAGTTTGAAGGAGGGCTTGAAAAGCCAGGGGTGCTCCTAGTGCGATCATCTGACAGAATTAGGGGAGCAGAGAAGCCAGAAGCTCTAACTCCAGAAGGTCAAGGTGGAAAGCTACAGTAAGAAGGATCACAGGGACCCTGCCACCACCCGAGAGGCCCGGGCCTGACTGGCAGAAAAGAGACTCAAGGAACCACACAAAGAAGCCAAGTGCCTTAGTGTATCTTTAAATCTGAGCCTGCACATTATCCTAATATTTTCTAGACCTATCAGAAGCCAGGGCAGAAGTCACTGATGTATTTCTCACTCTGTGCAGCTCAGCACCAAGGGAGTCCAGAAAGAAGTGACAGGCATTAGTGCACCCAGTCTCAGAAGCTTGAGGGAGCTGAGACCCCAAGACACATGGTGATAAGGCAGAACACAGGGCAGTGTTTCTCAAAGTGAAGTCCACTGTCTACCTATCTTTGCAGCACATGGGATACTTGTTAAAAACACCAATTCCTGGACTTCTTTCCAATTCTATAGAACTGGAATGCCCAGGAAGCAGAACTGGAAAGTTGAAGTTTCACAAGCGTCCAGACAATGCTGGAATAAGCTATAACCAGATAGACCTAGATGAGACACCCACTCGGCCTCTTGGTACTCACATGACTCATGACATTCCCTTACATTTTTCAAGTCCTGGGCCTAATATCTTTTATTTTCATTGTTGGCATAGAGCAATCCTCAAAAAATGGAAACTCCGCTTGTTAGGGGGTGCAAAAGTAGAAGTGGTTTGTCCAGCTTTTTCCCTAGTATAGACCAAATGTTTGTGTCCCTCCAAAATGTATATGTTGAAATCTAATCTCCAGTGTGATGGTATTAGGATGCAGGGCCTTTGGTAGGCTTTGCCCTCATGAATGCAATTAGTGCCCTTGTAAAAGGGATTCCAGAGAGCTCTTTGGCCCTTTACCATGTGAAGATGATGAGAAAATACGTCCATCTGTGAACCAAGAAGAGGGTCACTGATATATACCAAATTTGCAGATCCCTGATCTCAGATTTTCAAATCTCTAGAACTGTGAGACACAAATTCCTGTTATTTATAAGCCACGTAGTTTATGATATTTTTGTTATAGCAATCTAAATAGATGAAGATACCCCTTCACACAGTATGTTTAGTAGCACATATTCCACTAACTTTTCCAGTCTACTTTTATGTACTACTCTGATTTCTATAAAACCCCACATATTTTTTAATATCTTTACAGTGGTCATTTAATAGGATCACACTAGTGTAAAGATCTAACAAATTTTTGCTTTGTGAGGGGGAAGCAAGATTAAGGTAACAGAAAATGCCTTTTTCGCCTAGTCTCAATCAAGGAAAGATTTCATTGTTTATTGCTAAATTTTTTCAGGCCAAATATCCTCAGTAATACTTTTACTATCGTCTCCATCCTACTCACAGACTAATAGTGTACTGATGAGAAATATTAATTTCAGTAATGAGCTACTTACACTTATTGAGAAAAATCTAATTTGTAGTTAAAGTATTCTTATAAATATGTAAATTAAATAACTTATTTTAAAGCATTTGAGGAAAATTACATAAAAGATTTTGCATAAATTTGTTAGAAAGGTATGATTTAAATATGCATAAATTAGAACTAATTTATATATATATATAAGAAGAATTACTATCAGTTAATAATCAAGATGTATGAAATGTGCATCTTCTCATGCACTGATCTGAAGTGTAAGCATATGAGGAGAAGCAGAGAGAACTGGAAATTTAGATTTGACCAGGCTCACTTGGGACCATGCACAAATGGCTAATTGTATGTATCAACTTGACTGGGCCATGGGCTGCCCAGGTATTTGGTTAAACACTATTCTAGCATGACTGTTAGGGTGCTTCTGGTTGAGATTAGTATTTGGGTCAATAAACGGAGGGAAGTATATAGTCTTTTCCAATGTGAGAGGTCCTTATTCAATCTGTTTAAAGTCTGAATAAGAAAAACAGGCAAAGTGAGAGGGGATTCTGTCTCTCTGATTGTCTTTCAGATGGGACATCAGTCTTCTCCTCCCTTTATATTCAAACTCAGACTAGAATTTATGCCCCTGACTCTCTTCATTCTCAGATCTTCAGATTTAGATTGGAAGTAGACCATTAGCTTTCCTGAGTCTCCAGTTTGCAAAGAGCAGGTCTTGGTATGACTCAGCCTCTATAATATAGTGAACTAATTTCTTAATATATATGTGTGCATGTATGTTTGCTTGTGTGTGTGTGTGTGTGTGTGTGTGTGTGTGTGTGTGTGTCTATAATATATCCCACTGGTTCTGTTTCTCTGGAGAACCCAGGCTAATGCACTGAGCATGTGTCCTAATTTTAAAGTGAGGAAATCACAACAATTGATCTTCAAGAGCCATTTCATTTACAAATTCAATGGCATTTGAATAGTGGCTTCACCTCTGATTCAAACAACTTCTTTGGAAAATTCATTGAACTATAAGTTTAATATCTTATGTACCCAATCAGTAACTATGTGATAATTTCAGGGAAATTATCAGTCCCTCTGATCAGTAGTTTCCCAGCAAAATGTATATATTATTAACAAACCCATTTGTATTATTTGAGCTGGCCAGAAACATCTCCTTTTGGTGTTAGACCTTGTTTACATTTGCCACATTTTTTTTTCACCTTTTCTTAAATTAATTAAAGCTTATGGGTTTAAATGTAGACCAAGGAAACAGAACTTCACTATAATGCAGTGGTCTGGAAATAAGAACAAATATTGTGTTTAAAATTAGAATTGTGTCTGGGTTTTAGCAATATATTTTAAAATCATAGGTGGACTACTTCCTCTTAGACCCCTCCAGGTCCTCAATGTCTGTATTCTCTTACAAAAAAAAAAAATACTGCTCATCAAATCATGCAGTTGCACAAGACTTGCTCCCAGTCTATGTTCTTGAGGTTGAACTATTAAGACCCACTGTGCTTCCCTTTTTATCAATGCAGAAAAGACCCAGTGTTGCCCTAGGTCTGCTGGGTACTGGAACAACACTTAACTTCCTTCTCTGCCTTGCTTCTGGGGTAAGAAGTTATTACCCTTTACTTTCTTATTTGGCTGAGAATCCTTCCTTTATTTCCTATTTGGGTCTTTCACCCATTCAATCTGTTTTTTTGTTTTTTTGTTTGTTTGTTTGTTTGTTTG
This sequence comes from Carlito syrichta, assembly GCF_000164805.1. Lineage (NCBI taxonomy): Eukaryota > Metazoa > Chordata > Mammalia > Primates > Tarsiidae > Carlito > Carlito syrichta. The sequence continues at coordinate 146,153 of NW_007247435.1, forward strand.
TTTGTTTTGAGTTGGAGTCTCACTCCATTACCCAGACTGGAGTGCAGTGGCCGCTCCCGGCCACTGCAGCCTCGACCTGCTAGGCTCCAGGTGATCCTTCCGCCTCAGCCTTCCAAGTAGCCAGAACTACAGGCGTGCACTACCACGCCCGGCTGATTTTTTTATTTATTGTAGAGATGAGGTCTCGCTGCCCAGGCGGGTCTCCAACCCACGGGTTCAGGCAATCCGCTCACCTCAGCCTCCCAAAGGCGCGGGATTACAGGCTGAGCCACCGAGCCTGACTCAATCTGCTTTTTATGTATTGAGTGCATGTGCCAGGCACTGTTCTAGGTGCTTGAGCTACCTCAGTGAATAAAACAAAGCAAAGCCCCTGCCCTCAGGGATCACACAACTTGGTGGCCTGAGACAAACAACACATATAATAAATCAATAAATTACATGGCATTCTAGAAGGTGGTAAGTGCTGTGAAAGAAACAAAAAGCAGAGCAAGGTAAAAATGACTGGGAGTACAGGAGGGAGTTGATTGGGGCCAGAAAAGAATGTGATTTTATTTTATTTTTTAGAGACAGGGTCTCACTCTCTCACTCAGGCTACAGCGCAGTGCGCTCACTGGAGTGTCTAGCTCATTGTAGCCTTAAACTCCTGGACTCAAAGCATCCTCCTGCCTCAGCTTCCCAAGAAGCTGGGACTACAGTTGGGTGCCACCATACCTACTTCCCAAGGACATTATTTTTTTAAAAAAAAGAATCTAGTTCCAGGTCTTCCAATTAGTCCCATCATAAAATGACCAGCCTGGCCGCCCAAACTAGTTATGCAGATGTTATATGTTAGTACAGGTTGAGTATCCCGTGTCCAAAATGTTTGGAACCAGAAGTGTTTCCAACTTTGGAATATTTGCAAGTATATAAAGAGATATTTTGGGGATGAGACCCAAGCTTAAATACGAATTCATTTATGTTTCATATACTTTAAACACATGGCCTGAAGATAATATTATACAATAGTTTAAATAATTTTGTGCATGAAGCACAGTCTGTGTACCTTGATTCATTGGAAAGCAAAGGTGTCAGGTGTGGAATTTTCCACTTGGGGCATCATGTCTGTGCTCAGAGAGTTTCAGATTCTCAAGCATTTCGAGTTTCAGATTTGGGGATTAGGGCTGGTCATCCTATATTTGTTTTAGACTGTAAAACTTTACAAATAGAGAAGAGTCCATTGTAATAACCATCTCTAGTCCTATTCTAACTTAAACTTATGAATACAGGCATAAAGAATATGAGGAAATTCTTCCTCAGTGTCTCTCCCCTCTCCCTCTCTATCTCTTTCTCTCTCTCCCTCTCCCTCTTTCTCTTTCTCTGAGACATACACACAGAAACACACACACACACACGCATATCTGTGGCCCATTATCATAAATAGACTTTTTTGTGATTCAGTAGCTTTAGGGAGCACAAATTATTTATTATTACATGGATGCACTTATAATGGTGAAGAAGTCTATTACCAGACTTCTTTGCCCAAAGAATTCTTCAATGCTTTAACATCACCTTCAAGTACTCAATTCTGTGAATTTCCTGTTTTCTTATTCAACATTCCCTCTCATTGTCATTCCTTCTGAGGCCAACATCTCTGTACTTAGTTGGTCCTTGATCAAAAATGTGAAATCAGGCTGGGTACAGTGGCTCTCACCTGTAATCCCAGTGCTTTGGGAGGCCGACGCTAGAAGATCACTTGAGGCCAGGAGCTTGAGACCAGTCAGGGCAACATAGCAAGACTGTCTCTATGACAACAACAACAACAAAAAAAAAAAGTTAATTAGCTGGGCATGGTGGTGCATGCCTGTAGTCTTAGCTACTTAGGAGGCTAAGGCAGGAGGATGATTTGAGCCCAGGAGTTCAAGTTCAGCCTGGGCAACATAGTGAGACCCTATCTCTACAAAAAAATACACATACCTGTAGTCCCAGTCACTTCAGAAACCGAGTTGGGAGGCTTGCCTGAGCCCAGGAGTTCGAGGCTGCAGTGAGTTACGATCATACTATTGCGCCCCAGTTTAGGCAGCAGAGCAAGTCCTTGTCTCTAAAAAAGAAAAAAAAAATTTTTTTTTCTTTTGAGTTGGAGCCTCACTCTGTCGCCCAGACTGGAGTGCAGTGGCCGCTCCTGGCCACAGTAGCCTCGACCCACTGGGCTCCGGCGATTCTTCCGCCTCAGCCTTCCAAGTAGCTGGAACTACAGGCGCGCACTACCATGCCTGGTTAATTTTTTCATTTATTGTAGAGATGATGTCTCGCCAAGTTAAAAATTTTTGAAATGCAAAATCACTTTCATATTATACCATACTAGTATAATGATGAACTTATTATGACCCTCCAAAACCAAGAAATGTCTCCTTTTATAACTTGCTCTTTCAAGTAAAATTCAATAGGACTTCTGCTCAGTTTGGACAGGTAATCAGAAATTGGGGATATTTAAGATATTATGTATTTTTTTCATAACACACAGGGAAAACAGTTATTTTTCCATCTCTGCACTAAGTATTTTTGCCCTATGCATTGTGCTTCTCCTCTGTGATAAAGCTGAACTCTTCGGGAATGTTTCTTTGCCTTGCTAGTTTGGAGTTGCTGTTATTTCCTGGAACGTCTGATTGCTCGGCTAACACTTCAGACATATTTCCACTGACAGTCCAGAGAGCTCAGATACCCAGTTCAGAGCTCTAGTTCTCTCCGCTCCTTGCCTTTTTGGTGCGTTTTTAACTTCAGAGACTTTGAACTTTCCCTTCCATTTGAAGTGGCCATAACCTGCTATATGTAACAACATTAATGCTGACATGGATAAAGAATTAGCCCCGAGGCTGGTAAATGTCCTGGAGTTCCCAAATCCCCACGAATAAGACTCGCCTGCAGTTAAACAGCTATAACAAACAGTAATGGTCTATCCACATCCATTATCCAGCAGGATGCCCACTGCTTTATTGACTGGCAGAAAACAATTCCCATTTCATGAAACGATAAAAATTAAATTGAGTGTAAACTCTCCCAAGGTCACTGCCTCTAACCTTATAACATCAGAAATGATGGCTATAAGCCCCACCGTGTACCATTTCATCCAGAAGAAGCCAAAGAGTCGATTCCTGAGCTCCATGTGTGGCGTCCCACAGGCCCTTGGCTGTGCCCTGAGTCCCACATATCTTGTTGTCAGGAAATGGCAGAAATGTTCTTCCTCCTCCTCAAGTCTGGTAGATGCTTTCATGACAGCCACTACTGCCTGCCTGGCCCACCAAGTAATGCAGCACGTATCTGGTCATCCCGAGGGTCATCTTGGCAATCTATGCTGTTGGTGGCATAAGGAGTTGATGCTCTAATATCAACAGACCCATCCATGTAGTTGCCAGCCTCCAGGATTTCCTCAGCCCTTAATTCTTGTCCAGTTTATCCTGTGGATCTGCTAGGAGGGACTCAGTAAGATTCTGAGTTGAGATTCTGACAGCTGACAAATTTACAGCCACGAGTTTCTCAATTGCAAAGACCCATCTTCTCTGTCGAAGTATCATAGAGCAAGTATTGAGTGAATTCTAAGATGAAAAGGGAAACTGAAAGGTAATCTATCCCAACTCTCTTCTTCTCACCAGAAATGCCCCACAACGATACCAGTGAAAAGCATCAGAACTATAAAAACATAAGAAAATGGTTCGATTAAATAAATAAGTAAAGTCAATAAAATCCCTAACAAAACCAAAGCAGGCTCTGTTGTAGAAGTGGACAAGCTGATCCCAACAGGTTTATTTTCAAAATAAACTTTTAAAAACTTTGAAAAAAAAACAATTTGGGAAAGAAAGAACAAATTTGGAGGAGTTGCACTATTCAATCTCACAATCATTATGAAGTCACCAAAAACAAGAGAGGGTGGTACTGGTATACAGATAGGAACATAGATTAATGGAACAGAATTAGAAGTCCAGAAATAAACATTTACATAAGTGGCCAATTGATTTTTGACAATAGTGCCAAGGAATTTCAACAAATGGTGCTGAAATAATTGCATAGCCATATACAAAAAAGTGAACAGAAACCCTGGCACTTACCATACACAAAATTTAATTCAAAATGGCCGACGCATCTTACTGCAAAATCTAAAACTATAAAATTTCTACAAGGAAACATAAGAGAAAATCATAGTGACCCTAGGTTGGGCAAAAAGTTCTCAGATACAACACCAAGAGCATGAGCCATAACATAAAAAATTAATTATATTTCATTGAAATTAAAAACGTTTGCACGCTAAAATATAGTGCTGATTGTTCACAATAGCAAGAATCTGGAACCAACCATGCTGTCTATCAAAAGAGGACTGGATTTAAAAAGGTGATACATATACACAATGGAATACTACACAGCTATAAAAAAGAACAAAATCATGAACTTCACAGCAGCCTGGATGGAACTAGAATTTATAATACTGAGTGATCTCTCACAGAAACAAAGACCTGAGTATCACATGTTCTCACTCATAAGTGGACCTTGAACATCTATTGTTATACTATAAGAAAAGGATTGACAGCAGCGGGAAACTATGGGGGGGCAGAGAGGGGTAGGGAGGTGGGATTAATGGTAAATATCTGTCTGGGGATGGGGGGACACCCCTTATCAACAAGGGTGCCTGAATGATGCATATTTGCATATCTAACCCTTAATTGTACCCCACAATTTTTTTTTTAATGTTTTGTTTTGTTTTTTTTGAGTTGGAGTCTCACTCTGTCACCCAGACTGGAGTGCAGTGGCCGCTCCCTGTCACTGCAGCCTCGACCTGCTAGGATTTATTGTAGAGATGAGGTCTCGCCAAGTTGCCCAGGTGGGTCTCGAACTCACAGTCTCAGGCAATCCACTCACCTCAGCCTCCCAAAGTGCAGGATTACAGGCTGAGCCACCGAGCCTGGCTAAAAAATATGTTTCAAAAAAAAGATTTACATTGAAGTTTTATATTTAATTTACATAAGATTAAAGCCAATCATTTAAAAAAATAAAATAAAATATAGTGCTGAGAAAATGAAAGAACAAGTCACAAACTGCGAAAAAAATAATTGCAAATCATATACCTGATAAAGAAATTGCATCCATAATTAAAAAAACCAAACAATTCAATAATAAGATTTGGTCAAAAGATTTGGACAGACATTTCACAAAAGATGCACGAATGGTTACTGAGCACATGCAAAGATGCTCCACGTTATTACTCCTTAGGGAAATGCAAATTCAAGCTTCAACCAGAGCCATCACACACACTGGAATGGCTATTATACAAAATATAGACAATAACAAGTGTTGGCAAGGATATGGAGAAACTTGAACTCTCACACATTGCTGATGAGAATGCAAAATGGAGTAGTCATTTTAGAAAAACATCTGATAATTTTTTTAAAGGTTAAACATAAATTCATTGTACAGCTCAACAGTTCAACACCTAGGATTTTACCCAATAGAAATGAAAATGTGTTCACACAAACAGACGTGCACAAATATTCATAGCAACAATATTTATAATAACAAAAAGCAGGCCAGGAATAGTGGCTCATGCTTATAATCCCAGCACTTTTGGAGGCTGAGGTAGGAGGTTCACTTGAGCCCAGGAGTTTGAGACCAGCCTGGGCAATATAGAGAGACCTCATTGCTACAAAAACTCAAAAAATTAGCCAGGCGTGGTGGCACATGCCTGTAGACCCAGCTACTTGAGAGACCGAGGCAGAAGGTGTGCCTGAGCCCAGGAGTTTGAGGCTGCAGTGAGCCATGACCATCCCACTGCACTCCAGCCTGGATGACAGAACGAGACCTTGTGTGTGTATGTCTCTCTCTCTCTAAAGAGAGAGATATGGGTCAGTGTACCAGTGGCACATAGATCTATATGTATATATATTAAAAAATTGAAAAATAACCAAAAGCAGGTGAATGGATAAACAAGATGTGTCATATCCATACAGTAGAACGTTATTCTGCAATAAAAATAAACTACTGGCCCATGATACAACATGGATGATCCACCAAAACATATGCTAAATAAGATAGACACAAAAAAGTACACATTATATGACTCCATTTACTTAAAGTTTCCAAAAAAGGCAAATTGACAGAGCCTGAAACCACTCCAGTGGTTGCCCAGGGCTGAGTGTGGCTATACATGGGAAGGGGTTACACTCCAAGGATGGAAATGTTCCCAAACTGGACCTTGGCGATGGTTGCACAAGTTTATACATTTACTGAAAATAACTCAATTGTTCATTTACGACTGTCGATACTGTGGTGTATATATTATCTTAGTAATTGCTTAATAAAAATCAAGATCTAAAATCTCTATATGTGGTATATCTCAAATATTATATTAAATACAAATATGTGTTTCAAAAATCATAGAAGACAGTACTCCTAAAACATGAACAGTGGTTATCTCTCTTTGTGGAATTATGGGTGATTTTGTTTTCTTGGTTATATTTATCTGTAGTTTTCAAGTACTCAATAATAAGTATATATTCCTTTTGCAATCAGAATAATAAAAGCTTATGTGTTCGGGGGTTTTTTGAATGAAGATATGAGCCCAAGTAAATGGAAGATGAGAATAGGACTGTAACAGCCTCCTCAAAAATATGTTCTAGTATCGCATAACACTAAGCTTTAATAATTAGTCCTACACGTTGGTATAGTAGTAGTTCCCAAAAATACTTTAAGAATCAATCTGCCAGCCGGGCTCGGTGGCTCAGCCCGTAATCCCATGCCTTTGAGAAGCTGAGGTGAGTGGATTGCCTGAGCCCACAGGTTCGAGACCCACCTGGGCAGGCGAGACCTCATTTCTACAATAAATTTTTAAAAAAATTAGCCGGGCATGGTAGCACGCGCCTGTAGTTCCAGTTACTTGGAAGGCTTAGGCAGAAGGATCGCCGGAGCCCAGCAGGTCAAGACTGCGGTGGCCGGGAGCGGCCACTGCACTCCAGTCTGGGCGACAGTGAGGCTCCAACTCAAAAAAAAAGAATCAATTTGCCACTGGTGTACTGACCCCTCTGCATAGTAAAATCTTTTCATGTGAAATCTGCCACTCACCAGCCCATGTGTCCTCCTTCCACTTCAAGTTCCTGCTCTGGCCACTGTCCCCAGCCCCAAGCCCTGCTCTTGGGAGCTCAACCTACTGGCTACATGGTCCTTTCTGGATGTTATGAAGGAGAGAGTTATGGAAGGAAGGAGGATGTTATGCCAAGAGAGAGTACATCCATTGGAAGCTTTGTTGACCTCCTTGGTCAATGTTTCAGAAAAAGCTGGGCAATTGCAACCCCCTCTTGAACAAGAGCACCCCTCGCTGTTGAGAGAAGAGACTCAGAAAATGACTTGAGGTGCTTGCAGCTGACAGGAGCGGAAAAGTTGAGACCCACCACACCCTGACCACTCACCTAGGCACCCAGTCCTGCTGTAGTCTCTGCCTCTTTCCCTGCCTCCTGAGTGCCTGGTGCCTGGTTGCCAGATTCAATGACCAGTGACTTTCCCCCATAGTCCCCAGAGAGGTCACACTGAGCGCAAAGAGTGTGTAGTCTCCCCTGAGTCCTCTCAGAAACTGACACAGACTGACAGACAGGACTGGGCTCCCCTCCTGCTTTCTGATGCTTCCCAGTCCTGCAGTCCTGCTGGCTGGTGCACCAGTGACATCTTCTCTCTTCACAGCCTGAGTCCTGCACGGACAGGCTACTTCACAACTCCAGCTTCCAATTATCACCAGGGCAGAATATCAAAGACCCAGACTGGTTTTCAAGCCAAACGAAGATCTGAATGCTTTGGGAGAACATTGCCCTTTTCGCTGGTCCTCTTTTAGTTCTTGGTGTAATTGGAAGGTAAACTTGAACTGATTCACAGGGAGCTTGGCCAGACTCAGAAGGGACAGGCTACCCCTGCAGCCCTCAGCCCAAGCGGCTTCTGTTTTCTTTCTGTCTCAGCATGCTGCCCGCAAAAGAATTTAACACCAGTCCCCAAACCAAGTGCTCAAATGAATAGACTGGACTGTTTTCAAAGGATGATAGTCACCTCCACAAAAACTGAATGCACATAAATTGCTCATTACTAGGAGAAGGGAGTACCTGAAACCAAAGTACACTTTTTATGGTGGCCTTGCAGATAAAATAAAACTTTACCAGCCTGTAATATTTTTTTGACCATTTTACTATGTCCATAGGTTCACAGTACTATAAAAATATCCCAGATACAATCAGCATTACTACTAATTCACAGTGATTTACTATTGTCTCTAACAGAGACAGGGACAATGCACACAATTATTGTTGATACTCACAGGATCTGTGGTCCAAACAAAACAACAACATACATCCTCAGTAATGGCAAGCAGTCCAATGCAGTGAATATTTTGTAAACAAATAAAGAGACTTGATGGACAAAAGTATAAAAGCATCACCATAATGTTATAAAAAGAATACATAACCAGTATCTGAAAAAACCTTCATGCAAACGCTGAATTTCTACTTAATAGTCATGTGCCCTTGATCAAATACCTATAAAATGATCCAACCTCTTCCCCTCCAAGATGTATGATATTGTTACAAGGATTAAGTGGTGTAATATATTGTTACAAGAATTAAGTGATGTAATATTTGGATTGCTAAAAAGTATCGTGCAGACATATAGCATTTTATTTTGAATATATTTTTCATAAGGAATTTTCCAGAAGAACAAAAAGATGAAAAATCTTGCAACTTGTATTTGCTGCATTTCTTCACTGCCTTGCCTGGTATTAATAGATTCACTGATTTATTAATGCTGATGAAGATTTAATGTGGAATTTTCATATTAAAACATTAAACTTTTGTAAATGATGGCATATTTCAAGAGAAAAGAACCTGGCAGTGTTTGTGTGCTACTAATAGACATTCTGAGCTGTATCTGTTCATTAATATAAAATTTTTCAAAATGACAAGCTGAGAATTCTTTATTTATTTGTAAGTTCTTAGATTCGTCTAAGAACTATCTGAAATTTTTCATTAGAATAACGTTTGGATGTTATTATCAATATGTTCGATCTCCTAATTTGTTAACTAGGAATAATATACTAGAAGACAGCTGCTCTAATCTTACAATTTATTAAATGCATCTCTCACACCACCATTGGAAAGAGTCCTCATTTTAAATTAAAAGTGGATTAAAAAATTGAAATCAATCTGTCTCAATGGGTCACATTCTTAATGCTTCTGAGAACAAAAAAATAATTATCTCCAGCTTTTTCTTCCGTGAGAAATTTTGACACTTTAAACGTGACTTGTCACTTAAACCAACAGTGCAAGGTCCATTTATGGTCACAGTTACAAATAGCAGCAGTTCCTGTTGTAGTCTCAATTTTTAAAATCTTCTCCTTTCTCGTATCTAGCCACTACCTACTGCGAGCATTCGAATACTTTCTCACCCACCATCTTGGTCTCACACACTCATTCACACAAACCCTCTTAAAATGCTGTTGAGCTTCCCAATAGCTGCATATTAAGAGAAAAGTTAGGACGAGGACCTTGACTAGCAGAAGGGATGGGGACAGTAGCATTTCCGTCATGAGCAGGAGGAGACAGTTCGAATACAGGGAGACGTACTCAGACTCAGGTGACAATGACACTGTGAAGCCAAATGTTCAAGGTCATTCTAAATGTCCACTAACCAATCTGACGATGATAAGTAAAGCCTTCCAAGTCTTAGTTTACTCCCCTGTAAAAACATCTACTACTGGGGGGAAGGGGAAATCCACAACTCTTATTGATTTAGAGCAATAAGACAAAGGTGAAATTTTAGTCAAGTCATATAAGTGTTTCTATTTTGAGGCAATTCACACTTGGTCTCTTAAACATGTGTCAAATGCTTTCCTGCTTTTGTGTCTGATTTTTAATTCACATGGTATATTAATCTTGTATTGTTTTATTTTACCTCTAATTCAAAATATCCTTAAATTCATGAAAGGCAAATGAATTGGGGGGGAAGAATTGGCAAAAATAGCTTAGTATGCTTCCAGATTTTTCTTCCACAAGGAATGTCTCAGTCTTTAACACTATCCTGAAGCATTTTGAACTCCTTGAAACAGGATGGATGGCATTCATTCCTCATCCATGTCATAAATAATGTGTTAAAATGAAAAGTTCAGAGAACAATTCTTTAGAGGGGAGGGTTATGTAATTTTCCATTTCAAAGTAAAACATCTCCAACCTCATGAGAAAATGTCTGAGCAATAAGAATATAAAACTGGCAAAGTTTTCTTCTTTTCTTTTTTTAAGGTGTAAGTTTCATCTCTTCACAAAAGGCTATCCTTTCCTTTTAGCTTTGTTACTGTATGCCAATAAAATATTCTCCAAAATAATGAGCCACATTTCTAATAGAGGACTGCTTCTCTTTTCCTCAAAGGAATAATAAAGTTCATGGACTATGAATTTATATTTTTATCTAGATACATAGAAAGGACCAAGACTCGTGGTGAATCTCTGTCTTATCATAGTCTTACATACTCCGGAGAAACCCACAAATGCAAAAAACATCAGCACTCTCCTCCCTACAGACCCTGTACCCACAAATCAGCACACTCACCTACACAGGTACACATGCACACACGTGCACACACATGCACACACCTGCCTTAGGAAAAACGTTTCAAAGAGGAATCAATAAGAACCCTGCTAACCATGCCCTGGGGATGCGATCACTCTCACCAAGGAAAGACTTTGCTAAAAACACAACACAAATTTAAAACATCTCAGGTGCTCTTACAATTAAATGTGTGGGTTTTTAAAATTGCCATTCTCTGGTACATCCACAGAATAGATTTGCGGTAAACAAAGACCAGTTCTTGGCATAATATGGTAAAAATGGCAACCATTGACACCAGCTCATATCTTTGCTCATAGGCAAGGGCAAATACATCACAGGTTCAAGCAAAAGAGTAAATATCGTTGAAGACCCAACACGCAAATGCTAGCTACAGACTCTCAAAGGACAAGGCTCTGTGACTTCTAGATTAGAAATCTGACTTTTCGAGACTGAAAAAGATGATTGGATAACCGTTCTGTAATTTTTGTGTTGATTCAGTAAGATAAAGTTTTCTAGAAGTGCAGTAAGAAAGATTTGGATTGTACCCACAGGATTATGTCCCAGGACGCGAGTGCTCCTGAGATACCAGAATGCATAGGAAAAGAACCTTCCGGAAACAGCCCCACACTGGAGACCTGGGCACACTGAACAAGCTCAGAACTTGCTATTATCCTCATTATAATCATTCAGCAATTAAACACACTTTCCCTTTTCATATAGTTAAAAAGTAGAAATATCAGCCTAGAAAATGAAAATCTATTTTTTCCCTCCTTGCATAGATTTCACTTACAAAGGATTTTTTGTTCTTTTACAGGACAACTGCAGTCACTTAAGAAGTGACTTGATATTCATTTTCTCAAGTCTGCCCATGCAATTGAAATTTGTTTTTTTTTTTAAATCCAGTCAGGTTACAATTCAGGACCACCTAGAACAGACTGGCATCATACATTTGAGATTAGGGAGTGGGACAAGGATGTTTGTTTTTCTATCTCACTTTTTATTCACCTGGATCACAGCCAAAACTCAAACAGGCCTCTGTGGGCGACTGATTTGACGGGTAGCTTATGAGTACAGGCCCGATTTTTTTTTAAATCCCAGCCTTTGTAAGACTGGACTCCTCTTTTTCATCTTTTCTTGACATTTTGCTCCTAAAATTAGCTTTTTGATGAGAAAATTGCAGTGAGTCATACCAAAGCTAGTTAAAGGTGAGGCAAATGCCTGAGATTGAAATTGAGTTGATTCGACTTTGCTGTGCTGATTGTGCCTGGTAATTGGACATTGGAATTAGAACCACCGTGACCTTTCACAATAAGAAAGAAAAAAAGCACCATTCAATTTGCTGGGCTTTTTTCTATATTTAAAGCACTTTTTCTTGAATGAAGTAATTTACTCTTATTTTCAAATTAGCAATAGCTAGCAGCCGATTTCTCATGTTGTTCCATATATTTCTTCAATAATTCTCATTCATAAATCAATACAAACCAATCTGTTTCTCACTTTCCTATCACCTCTGACTCTGCTCCCCACTTCCCACCCCTCCCATTTCTCTGCCAGTGGAAGTTACTAGAGCCAGACCTGGTGTGTAGGAAGCAGGACTTACCTTACCACCTATTGCTATGCTCCTGCCACCCACTGAGAATTCTCCAATTTTTAGAGTTATTTAGCCTATGGTCATTTCTTCAGTGGCATATTAGTATACATTATTTAGGTCTATTGCCTTAAAGTAGGGTAAGAGAGGAGACATGGAGAGTTTCAGGTTCCAATTATGTACCAAAAGCAAAAACAAGTTTATGATTTATTTTTCCAAAGCACTTCCCTGATATTATATAACTCATTCTTTTTGTTTATGCATTTCATCATTTAACAAATATTTATTGACTGCCACTATTGTTTCAGACATAACCAGGTACTTAAATAAGATACCCTATTGCTCAAAAGAGGAAAAAAATCTTGGTCCTCATAAAGTTTATATTCCAGAGGACAGAGATAAACAATAGTAAAAATAAGTAAAATATAGAAACACATACGGCCGGGCTCAGTGGCTCAGCCTGTAATCCTGCGCTTTGGCCAAGGTGAGTGGATTGCCTGAGCCCACGGGTTCGAGATCCGCCTGGGCAACTTGGCGAGACCTCATCTCTACAATAAATCAAAAATTAGCCGGGCGTGGTAGCACACGCCTGTAGTTCCAGCTACTGGAAGGCTGAGGCGGAAGGATCGCCAGAGCCCAGCAGGTCGAGGCTGCGGTGGCAGGGAGTGGCCACTGCACTCCAGTCTGGGCGACAGAGTGAGACTCCAACTCAAAAAAAAAAAGAAAGAAAGAAATACATAAAACATAGAAAGAATAAGTAAAAGATGTGACGCATAACTAAAAGCTAGGAAGAAAAAATAAAGAACATGGAAAAAATAAATAAACTGAAGGCTCTTAGAAAGGAGGATCGAGACTTCAATTGGAACATGGCAAGGCTTAGATACATCTTAGACAAGTGGACACCACCCAAGCAGAGTGGCAGTTGGATAAGCAAGTCTGAAACACAGGAGATAGATCTGGACCAAAATTATAAATTTAAAAGTCATTTCCATAAATATTACATTTAAAGCCATGAAGCTGCAGTGGCAAGAAGGAATATGGGTTAAAAAGGGAGGTCTAAGGATTGAGCTGAAGGTACCTCAATATTGAAAGACGAGAGAAATTAAGGGAGGTACAGGATAGAAAAACCCAAGTATTTCCCAAGGCAGAGAGTGACCTACTGCATTAAATGATATTGACAAGTCAAATTCAATGAAGAAAGAAAGTTGGCTAGTGGTTTTATCAACATAGAAGTCATAGACAAGAACAATATTCAAGTAGGAATACAATTCTGACTACCTGTCACACAACGGGATGGAACCACATCAAAGCCTATATTATGATTAGGACAGACCAGTGGTTAAAAGAATGGGCTTTGGAGCCAGACAACCCTGGGTTCACATCCCAGTGGCCCCCTCTTTTGAGTTGTTGGATTTTAGGTTACTCCCCTAAATTCAGTGTATTTCAGTTCCCACCTTTATAAATGGGAACGCTGTGGATGCCTCAATTTAATTGACCTTTAACTATACCCCAGGTACAGCTCTAACTGCCTTATTAACTTATTTAGCACTCACTAAAGTAGGATTTGTTATTTTTACCATTTGATCCAAGAGAATCTGATCCCAGAGATGTTAGTGGCTGAGAAAAAGACCCTGGTGGTGTGGCTGGTAGTCTCTGAGATGGCCCCAAGGATCCCAGCATCCTGTTGTTGCCTGGCACTGAATGTGAGCTTGACCTGGTAACTCACTTCTAACAAAAAAAATATGGCAAAAGTTTAGGGACGTCACATCTAAGATTAAATTACAAGAAGACTCTGACTTCCTTTCTAACCCTCTCTTGGTCTCTCTCTCTCCCTCTGAGAAAAGCCAGCTACCACATTGTGAGCTTCCCAGTGGAGAGTCCCATGTGGCAAGAAACTGATGTCTCCAGCCAACCCAACCTGAAGCCTGCCAGCAGGTACATGAGTGAACTCATCAGTAGATTCTCCCTCGGTTGAGACTTCAGATGATACCACAGCACAAGCTGACACTTTGCAGCCTTGAGAGATACCTGAGTCAGAGAGCCCAACTAAACTGTGCCTGAATTCTCAATCCACAGAAATAATAAGACAATCATTGTATGTTATTTTTAACTGCTAAGTTTGGGGAAATTGTACTATATAAAAATCTCACTGATACTAGTGGCAAATAGCAGATTCAATTATATTCCAGACGTTTTTATGCCATAGCCTACTTAAGAAGAGAGAAAGGTGTGGAAAAGGGGCTGTTAGGATCTTTATGTGATTACAGCATTTCATCATTCTCTGCGGCCTTTTCAAAGTCCCAGATCCAAGACAAGCTAGAACCTGGGAAAGAAGAGACTCCAAATTACAATCATCTTCAAGATTCTGATCTCCAGAGTGACCATATAAGTAGGCAGTAGCCTCCAACCATTACCAATGTGTATGGATGAACCCAGACACTGTCCCTGATGATTTTTGCTTCTAAGTAGTTAAAAATGTCTAAATGTATTTCTTCAGCCCCCAAGATTTAATATACATATATACGTTTTCTCCAAACATTTATTATCAAATGTTTTAAAATATTGGACTTAAGTTTTTTAAAACATCAAAGCTGTCTTGCCCAAAACACACTATGGACTTCCCTAATATATAAAAACTGGATTGCTAAAAAAAAAAATAAATCAACCAAATCAGTCCCAAGGGAAAATAAGGGAAGGAGTGTTCACAAAAATCCTGAATATATATTAATCATTGGCATGTGATTAATTTGCTTTGCTTGGAGAACAGTTGCATGCAATAGGTTGAGTATAATACAAATTAGCTTTCTTGCATCACCTGATTCCATCTTTTCTCCCAGCAGCTGCGTTTGAGTCAGCACCCTAAGCCTCCAACTCTGGTCCTCTCAGCTTCTGAGATTTACAACGAGGCCCTTGGCCTCTAAACCAATTGCCCTAGATCTGATTATTTTTACAACTAAGCATTTACTTATTGTCTTCCAAAAGTAATATGTCATAGTCTGGGCAAAACTGGCTTGTGTGTGTGTGTGTGTGTGTGTGTGTGTGTGTGTGTGTGTGTGTGTGTGTGTGTGTGTCTGGGCAAAACTGGCTTGTGTGTGTGTGTGTGTGTGTGTGTGTGTGTGTGTGTGTGTGTCTGGGCAAAACTGGCTTGTGTGTGTATGTGTGTGTGTGTGAGAGAGAGAGAGAGAGAGAGAGAGAGAGAGAGAGAATCAGGGTCTCACTCTCTCCCCCAGGCTGGAATGCAGTAGCAAGATCACAGCTCACCTCGACCTCGATTTCCTAGGCTCAGGCAATCCTCCCACCTCAGCCTTCTGAGTAGCTGAACTACAGGTATGTGCCACCACACCTGGCTAAATTTTTTTTTTATAGGAACGAGGTCTCACTATGTTGCCCAGGTTGGTGTCAAACTCCTGAACCCAAGCAATCCTCCCGCCTTGGCCTCTCAAAGTACTAGGAGGTCAGTTCTCAGCCTCCTGAGTAGCTGGAACTACAGGTGTGTGCCACCACACCCGACTAAACTTTTTTATAGAAATGAGTTCTCACTATGTTGTCCAGGCTGGTCTCAAATTCCTGGAGCCAGGCAATCCTCCAGCCTTGGCCTCTCAAAGTACTGGAATCACAGATGTGAACCACCGTGCTCAGCCAAAATTGTATTTTAAATGATCTCTGAATGACCTCCTAATCTAAATTATTCCAACAAGGCAAAACCTTGAAGAACAAGTGGAAAAATGGTTATAAAAATAGGAAACTATGATAACCAAAAAGTAAGATGTTGTTAAGCACTTTTAACATGAGTTTCATTAGCATACCAAAATATCTAGAATTAGAACAAAACTCAAAACCTGATATTCAGCTCATATGAAATGCATTAGTTCTGCGTTTAAGTTCTTTTATTTGAAGCATGGTTGTTATTTTTAGAAATTTAAAGCCTGTGGTAGTTCTAATTTGCTCTGAGGAGTCTGTGCCCCTCACATATAAAATTTTCATCCAAGCAGCTTAATTTTTACAAAGGTTAACACAGAATTTAAGTTGAGTATGAGCTTATAAGGTGTTACGTGAAGTTGGTGATTAATGAGACAGCCTGGAGAATTTACGTCCCGAGTTCAAATTTAAAATACTTTAGTCTTGAGAAAGTATATTTTAGAATTAAATATTGAAGTATTTAAAAGCTATTAATAGCAAGCGTGAGGATTTAGCACAGACTTTTGGCAATTATTACGTGCTATGAAAATGCCTTCAGTCCTCACATGAACTTCAGTCTGGTCCAAGCCACAGGATTCATCTCTAGATTTAAAGCCTGGAGAGTAGATTTTAGGCTGGACTAAAATTTAGCGCGAGAGAGAAGAGTAGTTAACTTAACAACCTGAGAAACAGAATAAAATATTGTTTCTATATCAAATTTAGCCTGTCCGTGAAAACGCGTAACCATTTAGAATTCGAAAATTCGTAGAATCGCCACAAGGGGGTGCTGCTGATAAACCAACCACAGCCCTGTCTTGGCCACTCCGATGGCTACAAATCACCTTCCAATTTACAGCCCCCTGGAATATCGAGTTGAACGCAGATAATTCACAGCAGGAGAGACTTTTAAATAGGAATATGTGCAAGAACAAAGATCTAAACAATAGATCATCAAACATAAAAACAAGTGATCAAAAGGCAAAAACAGGAGAAAATACCAGGCCTTTACTTTCCCTTATCCTATTTTCTCATCAGAGATTGAGCCGTTTTAAAAAGCAGTCTTTACTTCTTTTCAAGAGAGCATTAAGCTTGAAATATATTTACTCTCCATTCTCTTTGGGGAGCAATCCACTTACAAAACAACTCAAAAGCTTTCTATCCTGGGAGACTCTTTCCTATGGACCCCCCCTCCCTGCCAGTCCCTGTCAGCCTCCAATTACACTACTCATCATTTCAGCTAAAAGTGCTGTCTTTTAACGTTTCTTTCTCAGGGGCCAAGTAAAAAACAACAAAAGCAAACAAACAAAAGTCCCTACCCCTGAATGTTTAAAATGCAAATCGATTGTTTTGAAATTCTGAGTCAGGCTTTGTTGTGCTCAGAATTAATGCCACTGTTTTTAACTTCCCTCAAGTGAAGCCACCAAAGAAAGAATCACTGAAACTTTAGGACAAAAAGTTATAAGCAGTTTTATTATTTAGCTTAAAATCTTTCCCACATGACTGACAATACAAAAAGGAAGCTTCTCGCAGTGCTAGGCTTTTGTCTTTTCAATAAAAGCATTTGCTTGATTAATAAGACCTGCAATACCTTGAGACTCAATTATTTTTCAATAATCGTTTTCATAATGAATTACAAAAGTTGTATTCGTCAATCCTGCTAGCCTAAACTGCTATACCCAAATCAACTGCAATTTAGCTATTTTGGGTACTTCATTTTTTTCCTGCTGCTGTGAACCTTAATGAACAAAGTATTAATTAACTAAGAATAAAATAAATTGGGTGACAGAGCCTAGCATGTAGTAGAAGCTGAATAATTATCAGCTCCTTTTCTGTTATCCAAGTATGCTTCCCTTTTTTGTACAGAATACCTTTTTCTTTGCATACGTACAAGAAGGACTTTATCCATACCTGATATCACCTGTCTGCATGCTGTGCTGTAGAGTTCTGGAAGGTTCTCCCATCCCGGGTTGTCTTACCAGACTGGTGCCTAGTGTTCCCTCTTGGACAGTTTCTTTTATGTGCTGCACTATGTAAGGCACTGAAGGTCTGCAGACGTTGATAAAGTATGGTCCTTAACTACAACAGCGTAAATAAAATTAGGCCTATGAACCACTGAGCTTATAGAGAGACAGCATATGCATCAAATACTAAATTGCCATGACACAAGGCAGCACAGCAGGAAAAGGATGTGGACTTTCCAGTTAGACTGACGTAGTGGATTGAATTGTTCCCCACAAAAGACATGCTCAAGTCTTAACCCCTGGTGCCTGTGCACGTGACCTTGTTTGGAAAGAGGGACTTTGCAGATGTAATTAAGGACCTCAGAATGAGACCATTCTGGATGTAGAGTAGGTCATAAGTCCAATGACTAGAGTCCTTATGAGAGAAAGGAAAGGGAGACCAGATACAGATAGATACAGAGGGCAGGTCCTATGAAGACAGAGGCAGAGATTGGAGGGCTGCAGCTACAAGGCAAGGAATACCAAGGATTGCCAGCAACCACCAGAAGCTGCTGGAGAAAGAGATGCAGAACAGATTCTCTCTCTGTGCCACCAGATGGAACCAACCCTACCAACACCTTGAATTCAGATATCTGGCCTCCAGCACCATGAAATGATAAATCTGTCATCTGTAGCCACCCAGGTTGCAGTAATTTGTTACAGCAGCCCAAGGAAACTAATACAGCTGACATGGGTTCAAATTAAAGTTCACAGCTCTGTGGCCCAGGGCACCAAACTCTCAATGTTCTCCTCTCTAAAACATAGGTTATAATATTTACCTTACAGGAAAATTGAAAAACAATTCAAACTGCCATGATTCACTCTCCACCTCTTACAACCTATGTGACCGTGAGTGTGACACTTAATGCCTTGTGTCTACCTGTTTCCTCATCCATCAAAAGGAGATGAAAATAGTAACCACCTCCTGAGAATAGTGAGAACTACAGAAGATGCTGCCCAGAGAGCATGGGGACAGGGAGGGGTATCTGGCACACACAAAGCCCTCTGCAAATGGAAGCCACCATCGCCCACCTGCAGTTATAGTGACTGACATAGGAACTGAGTGAACAAGAAGATTAGTAAGTCTTGGGATAACCAGGAAACTTCCTAGGAGGAAAGCTGGAAGTGGACATTGAAACAATGGTCCCATTTGGACGTGTCACAGGGAAGGAAAGCTGGGTGGAGACGGCTCAGGAGTATAAGCAGAGAATGGAAGGTATGTATGCGGAAGTCCCTGGAGAAACTTGGGGCTGAATGAAGAAGCAGGCTGGCAACTAGGCTGAAGTTAAAACCCACCAGAAGCCCTGAGATGACACAGTGGAAAACAAAAAGACCTTAAAGTCATTGAACGAGGGAACAATTCACAAAACAAAGATGTTTCAGGAGGATTCACGGGATGGAGGAGAGCCCTCCTCAAGTCTCCCTTGGTGAAGGGCTAATTCTCTTCCACCCCAACGCTGACTGGTGCTACTGTAATAGACACAGAAATATGAGAGGAGATCTAAAAAAAAATGGAATTATTTTTTGAAGGGGGGGCCTTGTAATACAGGCTCCCCTCACCACCACCACCAACCCAGGTAAGTGTTTTAGGAACCAATCGGCATCAGTGTACCAGCTATTATTGTTGTAAGAGGCTGCATTTGGCATATATATCTATCTATATATATAGATAGATAGATAGATATAGATATATAATTTTTTAGACTATTTCAACACATTTGTCCATTCTGTGATGGATGATTTACGAGTGTACCTGTTCACGCCGTGCTGAGTGTTCAGCAATTTTTGACCAAAAAAATGGCATGATTTTCGTGCCCCAGTCTTGCCCCAGGGACTTTTTTTTTGTCTGTTTCCCAAGATGAAAAAAGTTCTCAAAGGGAAACATTTTGCCGATTTGGAAGAGGTGAAACAAAAAAACGGCAGAAGTGCTGAAAGGCATCAAAATCAACAAGTTCAAAAACTATTTTGAGCAGTAGAAAAAGAGTCTCAATAGGTGTATTGCATCAAATGGAGAGTGCTTTGAAGGTGACTGAAGTTTAGCCATGTAAGAATAAATACACAATTTTTTATAAATAGATTCTGGGTTTCTTTTGGATCCCTCCTCATAAATTTCTAGAGTGAGAAATGGCAATAAGACATCAACTACAAAAATACAAAACCAGTTTTGTGTTATTAGATTCAAACATATGTCAAATTACTCTGCCAAATTGTCATAGGTGTTTTTAGATGTTTACTCCCAATTTCCACCTGATCATCACAGACCCACGAGGAAGAGCTGGTCAGGGGACCACGCAGAGTAGGGGCTTCTGAGAGGGTAAGTGAGTTTGGCAGCAGGACAGGGGAGGAGAAAGAGCAGAGAAGGTGCACAGGAGGCCACTGTCATCTGCAGGGAAGCAGAAGACACGGCTGAAAATGCAGGTGGCAGAGTCACACATAAGGCATTTTGAAGAAGGGCAATAATGAGCTATAGCTAGCTAGGGAACAGTCAACCCTAGGGCGTTCATGGGGTAAATAAAACGGCGTCATTTTAGAAATGAGAAACGCAGGAGAAAAGTGTAATACATAGGAAAAATAAAAACATGCATCGAGTGAACACACTCCAAATACAATATCTTCTGTACTTTGAGGCTTTACAACATTGAGTTGCATTTCCTCCCACAATTGGCAAAGAACAAGAGGGTAATTTCCTAAATGTTGCCTTGCTGAGCTAGACTATATCAATGCGACTAAATTTAAATAAATGTTTTGAACTGAAAATAAATATTACCAAGATAGGGAAATTACCTGAAAGAAAACTTTTGGCTTAAAAAAAAAAAAAAAAAAAATTAAAGGTTTCTCCTGGCCACAGGAGGTCAGTGTTGCTTCAAAACAAAATTACCCTAAATCCCTTCAGGGGTATAATTGTCTTTTAGAAATGATTATATTTTCTTCTTTAAAACAAGATTAGTTTCTGATACATCTGACTTTTAAACTTTACTGAGTGACAGATGGTTATAGCATGTTTTAAAAAATCAACTTGTTAAAACATCAACTTGTTAAAAATATAGATTTCATGCAAAAATGAACTTGGAGCCTCCTCATCTAAAAGCAATCACAGAAACTGAGGGGAGAAAATTATATTTTCATATGTATTTCAGAGAGGATGCATGTGTTCAATTCAACTCAGAGTTCTGTGCCAAGGAAAAATAAGAACGATGTCTTCAATTTCTGACTATGCAACTGAAGAGGACAGACACTCACTCACGATACCTTTTGGTAAAAATACAAAGATAAAAAATAAATGCCATAACAAAGACAGTTATAGTAGAGATTAATATTGGCTACATGGTTTGCAATGTGTTCATTCGAAGATTAGGAGGATTGAGGAGTAAAAACATGATAGAGAGAAGAAGAGTTGGAATTGCTGTGAACATATGGGTAAAAAACTACAATTAACCTGTTGAGGTCCTCTGGGACAGTGTTTAGATATGTCGTGTAATTTAGAATCATTCATGCTGCCCAGGTTCTAGTCTTGTTTGAAACATTCTGATATCCATCCATTGCTCTGGACAAGGTATGGACAAAAACAGAGGCTAGGCACATGGAACTAGGTTAAATGAGTTAACAGATTCCTGAATATGTGATTGTCCATTGTGATAAAGGTGCTGAAAGGACAGGGCAGAGTGACCAGAGAAGGCTTCTCCAAGCAATGAACATTTCAGCTGAGACCTGAGAACCATCCAGGTCCAGGAACCCCAAGGCCAGCATAACTGGTGCACAGCGAGTGAGAGGGAAAGAGAATTCTGGGTTGCAAGTGGTTTGGATGTTATCCCAAGTGCAACAGGAGAAGCCACTAGATGAGGCTGAAATCACGGAATCCAATTTATACTTTAAAAATAACTATTTGGGGCCGGGCTCAGTGGCTCAGCCTGTAATCCCGCACTTTGGGAGGCCGAGGTGAGTGGATTGCCTGAGCCCGCAGGTTCGAGACCCGCCTGGGCAACTTGGCGAGACCTCATCTCTACAATAAATCAAAAATCAGCCGGGCATGGTAGCGCACACCTGTAGTTCCGGCTACTCGGAAGGCTGAGGCGGAAGGATCGCCAGAGCCCAGCAGGTCGAGGCTGCGGTGGCCGGGAGCAGCCACCGCACTCCAGTCTGGGTGACAGAGTGAGACTCCAACTCAAAAAATCAAATAAAATTAAATTAAAATAAAATAACTATTTTGGCTGCTGTGTGAATGATTGGGGAGAATGCAGCAAGTCATGGAAGTGGGGAAACCCAACTGCACCTTGGAAGTTAGTGTGGTTGCCCAAAAAGATGATGTCTGATAAGACAGAGGTAAACAGAATCAAGGTGCTTAGAAGCAGAAACAGCAAGTCTCATTGGTGGTCAGATGGAAAGAGTCAGTATTTTGCTCACTGTGTGTGTGTGTGTGTGTGTGTGTGTGTGTGTGTGTGTGTGTGTGTGTGTGTGTTTGTGTGTGCACATGCATGCACACATTTGTGCTTCTGCCTCCACTGCTGAAACCTAATCTCCACAAAGAAATACTAACCTTTCCTCACAGAAGTAGAATTATTATTAAATGATCTGTTTATACAAAGAAGTCTCAAATAATGATAAATCAGTTACTGTGTTGGTGTTTGTGCCTAAAATAATACCAATTGAATGCCATGACTCCTTAATGCTAGTGGGAGCAAAACTATATTCAGCCAAATGCTTTTAAAATTAAACTTCAATAAAGAAAAGATTAAGAGATAATTATTCCCTTAACATTCTGATTTGATATCCATTGTTCAGAGTCTCTGTTCTTTTATATATATATAATAGAACTACTCATAGGAAATGAATGTGTAGAATTCAACAATATCATCCAGAAATCTATAAATTAAAGTCAAATTTCATTTTGATTCTATGTATGAGAGCATTTTCAACATGCATGCACTGTGATAAGAGAATCTACTCAGCCAGGCAACCCATAGGGGACATGATGGGTATGTAGATACTTCTAAATCATATTTAAAGTATAAGAAGGAAAAACCTTTAAACAGGCAAAGCTGCTACCCTAAATTAGTTTTGGACTTTCTGATGAAAATGGAGGTTACCTGGGCAAGCTGGTTTTCATCTGGTGGAACTGGATTATCAACTCATATGAGTAGACTCTTAAGTGAATAGAGTTCAAAAGGTGTTCCTGGTAGGTGCCAGGTACAGACTTCACTTGTAAGGGTTTTGAAAATATTTTTAAATTACAGAGCATAATGATAACAAGGCAGCTAATTCACATGACTACAACTTCCTATAAAAGAGTTTTTAGCACAAACAGCAACTAGGTGCTGGGCAGTCTACTAAACGCGAGAACCACCCTACCTTTAAGCTTGGGAAACATAATATTACCTGCATCTGATCCGGTAAGACTATCGCTACGTCCTTACCTTATAGAATGCCTTGTCAAGTGCTTTGGAAATATAAAAAGCACAATACAAATGCAAGGCAATGTTATAATTAATTATGAGTTTCTTTTGTTATTCATATGTTACATTTTACCATGGCCATTAGGACTTATCTAAATAGACAGTAACATTACATAATTACATTTTTATATTAGATTACAGTATCACATTGTTTACTGTTAGTCCTCAACGAAGAAATGAATACCAAAACTTCCTTAAGCGTTTTTTTTTTTAACTACACTTTTTTTGACTTCATCCCAAATCCTTAAATCCTGACTTTCTAAGGATGGGATTGAGGCATACAAGGCATGACAATTAAGTTCATGAACTCATCCTAGAAAAAGTGCTACATGTCTCATTGTTGAATATCACTATGGTCACCTTTGAAGTATTCCTCTTGGGAAGCCATGCACTGATGTCAGCACCTAGTTCACCTGTCAAAGCAATTTTGGAACTCTTTTTCTGGAATGGCCATCAGAGTTGTTGTCATATTGCCCTTGATGTCCTGAATGCCATCAAAATGTCTTTCTTTCAATATCTTTGGGTAAAGAAAAAGATCATCGGGGGCCAGGTGAGTAGGGAGAGTGTTCCAATACAGTTATTTGTTTATTGACTAAAAACTCCCTCACAGACAGTGCTGTGTGAGTCGACGCATTGTCATGATACAAGAGCTCCTTTGGGATCATTTTTGCACACACTTTTCTCACATCAAGATTTTCAGTTAAGATTTTCCTGTTTCTCTATTGATGTTTATTTGGTCTGCTATGCTTCTTACAGTCAGCCGATGATTTTGACACACAATTCAATGAATTTTTGCCATGTTTTTGTCAGTTCTGCTCGTTACTAGCCATCTTGGCCTCTCTTTATCAGTGATGTTTCTGTCCTCTCAGAAAAAAGTTTAATCCATTTGTACCCTGCCATTTTCTTCAAGGCATAAACTTGGACTAACATGTCCCTGATTTCACTTCTACTCTTGCCAAATTTAGCAAGAAATGTAATGTTTGTTTGTTGCTGTAATTCAAACGCTGACATTCTTGTGACGACACCTCTGATGGTCATTCTGGAAAAGAGTTCCAAAATTGCTTTGACAGGTAGACTAGGCGCAGGTGTTGGTGTATAGCTTCCCAAGGGGAGTACTTTAAAGGTGACCACAGTGATATGCAGGAATGACCTATGTAGCACTTTTTCCAGGATGAGTTCACAAACTTAACTATTAAACCTCATATATATTTTTACAACTTGCTAGGGTGATTCTGAGGTTCACTCCAGCTCAAAAATCATTGCATTTCTTTGATTACTATTAGGTAAAAGTACAATTGTAGAATTTAAATGATTATAATTTATTTTAATGTCCATATACAAATTGAAATTCTAGAAAGATAACAGTTCTCACCTGTAATCCCAGCACTTAGGAAGGCTGAGGAGAGAGAACTGCTGGAACCCAGAAGTTCAAGACCGGCCTAGGCAACATAGCAAGACCACTACTCTACAAAAAACATTGAAAAATTAGCTGGGCATGGTGGTGCACACCTGTAGTCCCAGCTACTCAGAAGACTGAGGAAGGAGGATTGCCTCAGCCAAGAGGCCGAGGCTGCAGTGAGCCATGACTGTGACACTGCACTCAAGCCTGGGCAACAGAGTGAGATCCTGACTCTATTTCAATATATAACAATTCTTGTAAATTAGCAAACTAAGAAATGCAAATAATCTGCCAATTAATCCATACCTGATGACTTAAAATGTATAAAAAGCATGTTCCTGCTTGTCCTGTCACTCACTACTGTAGCATCTCTGTTCCCCCTTATGACTGGAACTTTCCAGAAGGTATCTCAAGGGAAAGGAAGAATACATTCCCCAGCTGCCAGTATGGACACTTCTGTATCTGGCTTCTTTTCAAGGCCTCTGCGGTTGTAGGAAAGCTACCCACTGCCATTGGTGCCAGTATCAACTCCTCACATGGGGCCAACGTCACTGCACCGTGCTGGCACTCACATTACAGATGTCAGAGTGCCAGTCCCTGGTGCACACGGCACCAGGATATGCCACATTATCCAGTGATGTGGAGAGAATCCGTACACACACACACACACACACACACACACACACACACGCACACACACACGCACACACATACACATGCACACACACACAAACTCTAGGTCACACTGCTGTGTTGGTTCCCTCAAAGTGCTTCCTTGTGCCCCCAGGGCCTTTCCCCAGATTTTTATAAAATCAGCTGTATCCCATTATCGGTCCACAGACTTAGAGCCTCACATGGAAGGTGGGTGTGCATAGACAAGGCAAGAGAACATCTGGGATTCAATCTGAGGAGGCCTGAGATTGAGGTCTGTGAGACAGTTGACAACGCTGTTCAAAACTCTCCACAAATCTGGGGCTTTTTTGTCACGTCTACTTCGATCCAACCTTCTCCTCCTCAAGTGTCAAGAGGTTCACATCAAAAAGGACTGCTCCGGCTGGGCGGGGTAGCTTATGCCTCTAAACTCAAGCACTTTGGGAGGCTGAGGCAGGAGGATTGCTTGAGGCCAGGAGTTCGAGACCAACCTAGGCAACACAGCAAGACTCCATCTCTACAAAAAACACAAATATTAGCCAGGTATGGTGTTGTGTACCTGCAGTCCCAGCTACTCAGAAGGCTGAGGTAGGAGGACTGCTTGAGGTCAAGAATTCAAGGCTGTAGTGAGCTACCCTGTCTCAAAAAGAGGCACACAGAGAGACAGAGAGAGGGAAGGAAGGAAGGAGAGAGAGAAAGAGAGAAAGGGCTGCTTCCATGGTCTGAGAGAAATGCTTGAATTCTCACGTGACCACCACTTAAGTTTAGGCTGTGACCTTACCCCCATGAATGTCATCCCCAGAGTGCCTAACTTGTTGTGGGAGAGAAATCTGACAGACCAGTAATATAAGAAAGGTTATGAAAACTTTTGTCTTATTTACAATTAGACATATAATTTAGTCCTTAACATGTGCAGAGAACGGTTCCAATATCTATCTTTTATTTTAATTTTATTTATTTATAGAATCCAAGTCTCACTCTCTCACCCAGGCTGGAGTACAGTGGCACGATCATGGCTCGCCATAGCCTCAACTTCCTGGCTCAGGCCATCCTTCCCAAGTAACTACAGATGTGTGCCACCATGCCTGGCCAAATTTTTTTTTTTTTGGTAGAGATGAGGTCTCGCTATGTTACCTAGGCTGGGTTCAAACTCCTTACCTCAAGCAATTCTTCTACCTCAGCCTCCCAAACTGCAGGGATTATAGGTGTGAGCCACCACGCCCAGTCTATCTTTTATTTTTTATAATTGTGATATTCTTTCCCTTTTTTCCTCCACCCAAGTGCAACTTTGTTACAGAGTTCAAAAATTCCGACAACTATGTGGGACTTTTAAGAAAGCTTTGTGTCAATTAAAGCCTTCTTTGTCAAAGCTGAGCTTTCCCAAGGTGACAGTCTCCGGGCTCTGTAGCCAAACATTATCAGTCAAGCAGAGTCTCTGCACTTACTCCTGATTTACATAGAAGCAAAATCTGAATGCAGAGTGGGGGTAGCTGGTGCTTCCAACCACACATAAGCATCAGACATGCCTCTGACCTTGTAGATCTGACTGTCAATAGTTCTGAGTCAGGCGTACCCCATTACATAATCCACATCATTTACTAGGCTGTGGAATTTATCCATGCGTACGTTTTAATTTAGGAGAAGAAGAACTGTATGTTGGTTTGGTAACTCCCTCATCTGGCTACAAGTCAAGGAAGATGCAACATGTGATCTCAAACAGCTTTTTTTGTAAAATTCTTTATTTTGAGATAATTTCAGACTTACAGAGAAGATACCCAAAAAAGTACAAAGGATACCCATATAGTCTGCAACTAGATTTCTAAATATTGACATTTTATCACATTTTTTCTGTCATTCTCTCTCTCTGTCTTAATATGTGTGCTTTTCTGAGCAGCTGAAAAGTGAGTTGCAAATATAATGCTTCCCTAGTCTCTAAAAGGAAATAACTGTAGAAAAAAATAAAATAAAAACATTTCCCTGCTCCTAAATACTTTAGTCTTACTAACTGCAGTACAATTATCAAAAGCAGAAATTAGCATTGATACACTACTATTCTCTATCTTATGAGTCTCATGCCACTTTTACCAATTGTCTCACTAATATCCTGTGTAGCAAAAGAAAAGACACAGGGTTTTAAGGATGACCCACATTTGGGGTCACAATGGCTCTGAGATTTGTTTCTAGTAACAAGCTAGCACAAGAACTGCTAGTGAGGCAGTTTAACCAGAGCAGGTTAGACATATATAGGCAAGTCCTCTTAGGTAGGTCTAAATTAAAATAGGGTAAGTATTCAGACATCTTATCAGTACATGACCTTTACCCAACAGAACAGGCATACCAGACCTGACCGCCTTGCAGGCTGGAATGTGGATCTATCTACCAGTGCAGTAAATCACAGAAACAATAGAGAATTACTCAAATCACAGACATGATGATCTAAGAAAAGCCCAAATGTAGTTAGGCAATACCTTAATTATTTAGAAGGTTCTTGTGACCTTAGAAGATTGAAAGCTGGTAATCAAAACTCAGCCCACTGTTCTTAGCTCATGGTTTCTTCATCATGGTTGTAAAAGAATATAAAGCTTCTTGTCAAAAGCAAGCACATGTCCTCTCTTAAGGGAGCCATGCTGCTTCTTGAACATTCCTCCTTTCTAATAAATTCTGTTTAAACATTACTTTGGATTTGCTCAAAATTCTTTTCTGTGGTGAGCCAAAAGAACCCACATAGCAAGAAAGTACACCCCACCTGGCATCATTTGACCCAGTCCATCTCAGTCCTGGTCTAAAGTACCCCTTAGTATTTAGGACTTGTACTTGGACACCTGCTGATACGTTCTAAATTGAGGAGTGATACATCGAAGACACAGAATGTTGGTTATGTGTCTTTTGTTTCTTCTCTGTTTCTCTTTTGATCAACTTAGGTTATCACAACTTTTTAATGACTGCCTGAGAAACCCAAGGCATCATCGTTGGTTCTGGGGAATAAAAGAGTTATACAGGATGCAGCTCCCACACCCCTGTGAATCAAAATGTTATTAAGTAATCAGTAACTAAATGGAAATAAAATAGTGGTAAGAAGGAGGGATAGGATATAGGACTGAGTGCCTACAGTTTGATGGACACCGCACATCTCACTTATTTTTTACACAAATATGGTGACATTGGGATGTATTTCCCTATTTCATAGATGAGGAAATTGGGGTTCATAAAAATCAAGAAATCTACTCAGTTTCTCCATGCAGAGACACAGAGCCAGGATTTGAACCAAAGTCTGCCTCCAAAGCCCCGAGACCTGTCCCACGAAATAAGACGTAGGATGAAGACCAACAGTGAGAAAAAAAGAGAGGAGGAGAGGAAGACAATTTAGTGGATAGAGGAAGTCTTTCCAGGTCTCAAGGACAAAGATATATTTGAGCACAGACTGAAGAATGGATGAGATTGTGAGATGGAAAAAAAATCAGTCCAGACAGAGGGGAAAGATAGTGTCTTGAAATAGCTGAGTGCAGCATCTAAGGCTTTGACCCAGCAAAACAGCCAAATTAGGTTCCCCTGACAGGATAGAGGAAACACAGTTTCTTCAAAGTCTGAGTGTGCTTGAGGGCCCTTGTATTAACATCAGAAAGCTCAGAGGGATCATTCCTGCCATTAGACAGGAAACAGCTTCTCCCTAGGACTCAGTGGCTGATATGCTTTCTTTTCACCACCAAGCTCTTTCTGATTTCTTAGGACGAAGATTCGCCCATTCAAAATGAGAGTATAAGGCAGTACTGGGAGCACTTTTCTAAATTAAATTACTCTTCAGGGTGCCAGCCTGTTAAGTGCAAACAGAAGCTAACAGGCAGGACTTGCTGGCCCCCTGCCTGTTGGTCAAGCAACAGTTGCAGCATTCACCAGGAGGTAATCTGGTTTTGTTGACATCTAAATTTCTGAGATAGAGAGAAACTACTTGTTTACTTTTTGCATATTCTAAGGAAATACAGTAATGCATAATAGATCAGCAGGACATTGCATCTTGAAAAAAAATCTTATTAATCATGCTAACACTGATTTCTCCTGAAAAATAACTATAGTAGCCTGATGGAGTAATTTTCTATTATAAATATTCAAATTACATTAATGAGCCAGATTGGCATTTTTTGAAAGACGCGTCTTGTTAAGGTTAAAAAATTAAATGGATCTCAACTTTGAAAAAATATATTAGAAATCCAAAACTCGGCTTAAAATATGAAGGAAAAGCTTTGGGTACCTTATCCTGCCATGAGCTTTACCACTTTCCTGCTGTTCCCTTCAACCACTAGGCCACGAGAGAGAAGCAAATAACCCTCGTTATATTCCCAAGAGCCCTTCAGCTGGGAGATATAAGGCGTTCCTGCTTCCCTTCCCACAGACGAGGCTTTACTCATGTCCCTCCAGCCAAGTTCATGAACACTGTCTACCATTTTTCTAGGCAAAGTGCTCAGTTACTAATTAATAAAATCATGAATGAATAAATGAATGAATGACTTGTGAGTATTAAAAAGAAATGTTGGGCCTGGTGTGGTGGCTCATGTCTATAATCCCAGAGTTTTGGGGGTCTAAGACAGGAGGATCGCTTGAGGTTAGGAGTTTGAGACCAGCTTGAGAAATATAGCAAGATGCCATCTCTTAAAAAAAAAAATTCTATTCACAATATCAAAAACATGGAACCAACCATGCTGCCCATTGAAACTGGACTGGATTAAAAAAATGTGGTACATATACACACTGGAATATTATGCAGCCATAAAGAAGGACAAACATATGGACTTCACAGCACCTTGGATGGATTTAGAGTCTATCATACTCAGTGATCTGTCACAGAAACAAAGAATAGTGTTCCATATGTTCTTACTCATAAGCAGACCTTGAACAATTATCATAATACTATAAGAAAGGGATTGGCAGTAGTGGGAAACTGCCAGGGGAAGGAGGGGCACACCTCGTCAACAAGGGTACTTGCATAATGAACAGTTGTATACCTAACCCCGAAATGTACATCTTTAAAATAAAGAGGAAAAAAAAAAAAAGAAAATAGGTATATTTTACTACATAAAATGTTTTTAAACTTTCATTAAACAAAATACTCCATAAATAAAGTGAAAAGACAAGCACAAACTGATAAACAATATATTCAACACTTGGCCAGTCATGGTGGTTCATGCCAATAACCCCAGCACTTTGAGAGGTTGAGGCAGGAAGAACACTTGAGGTCAGGAGTTTCAGACCAGCCTGGACAACATAGTGAGAACTCATCTCTACAAAAAATTTTAAAAATTAGCTGAGCATGTGGCAGGCGGCTGTGGTTCCAGCTACTTGGAGGCTGAGGCAAAAGGATCACCTGAGCCCAGAAGGTCAGCTGCGGTGAGCCATGGTTGCACCATTGTACTCTGTCACCTGGACTATACAGAGTAAGACCATAACTCAAAAATAATAATAATAATAATAATACTATATTTGTTTCCTAGAGCTGCCATACAAATTAGCACAAACTTGGTAGCTTACAATAAGAGAAATTTATTCTCTTGGAGCTTTGGGGGCCAGAAGTCTGAAAAGAAAGGTATCAGCAGGGCTACACTCCATCAAAGATTTTAAGGGAGGATCTTGCTGGCCTTGTCCAGCTTCTGGTGGCCCCAGGAATTCCTTGAGCTTGTGGCTGCATTACTTCAATCTCTGACTTCCTCTTCACACAGTCTTCTTCTCTTACTTCTATAATAAGAATACTTACCATTGGATCTAGGACCTACTGGATGCATAGGATCCGGTCTTCCCTGTATCCACAAAGAACCTTTTTCCAAATAAGGCCACATTTACAGGTTTCAGGGTTTAGAATGTGGGCATGTCTTCTGAAGGGATACCATTCAACTCTTTGCAAATATTATCAATAATTTACAGGTATATTCTTAAGTAATAAAATGATATTATCACGGGAATGATAAACACCAATCCCAAGGAGGGAGGAAGGAGGAGAACAGGAGAGGAAGGTATTACAGAAAGGTAAGTGCATTTGTAATTTGTCCTCATTCTAAACCATCTGATGCAAATATGGTAACATGTTGGGATTTGATAGGGCAGAGGGGTAGACACACACCTCTTGGTCGTAAGTTTCTCTGTAATTAAGAAATATTTCAAAATTTCTAAAATTAAGCCCTGCAAAGATGCTCTCGACCTTGACTCTATCCCAGTATTTGGAGGAGTTACTTTTGACAAGGCCCTGCTGAGCCTTGTCTGCAAGCTGTTATTAAATGTCTATCACATTATTCACATAATATTCACATTATTCACTCAACCTTCTTTGCATCTTCGGCTCCAAGTCTGAACTCCTCCATGCTTATTTAACTCATCTCTTTACATTTATAGCCTTTCTTCTCCACCATTTTTCTCTCATTAGATGCTTTTTTTCTCACTGCTTTAATAATGACAATCATTAAACACCACAGCTTTAATAATGAAGATAAGATCCCCAAATAGCAAAGACTAATCCAACACAAAAATATAGAAGTAAAGAGTGCATATAAACAACAAGGCTTCCTCGTGGTGTTTGCTGTGTTTCTGGCAAACAACTTTTCTCATAGGTCTTTCAAATCATATTTTATCTTTAAAATAATGAGTTCTCTTGGTTAGGTGCAGGGGCTCAAGCCTGTAATTCCAGCACTTTAGGAGACTGAGGAAGGAGGATTACTTGAGCCCGGGAGTTCAAATTCAAGACCACCATGGGCAACATAGTGAGACCTTGTCTCTACAAATATATATGTATGTGTGTGTGTGTGTGTGTTGTATAATAGATATATTATATATATATGCGCATATATATATATAATATATAATATATATATATATTAGACAGGCATGGTGGCACACCTGTAGTCCCAGCTACTTGGGAGGCTGAGGTGGGAGGATCATTTGAGCCCAGGAGTTTGAGGCTTCAGTGAGCCATGATCATAACACTGCACTCCAGCTTGGGCAACAGAGCAAGACCCTGACTCAAAAAAAAAAAAAAAAATTATCTCACCTTCTTTGAGAACATACTCCCTTCACCCAAAGAAGTTGTGGCTGCACCATTTTGATGGACTGAGATTTATTTCTTTCTTGATGACCTGACAATAGCAGAATCATTAGCACAATCTTCTCTAAAGCACAAAGTTTTTCAAATATTCTTTTTAAATACCCCATGATTACTGATGTTTCAAAAAAAATAAATGGTTAAAGTAAAGCTATGGTAATTTGCTTAAATCTGTTTTATTTCTTTCTGTTTTTGCTTACAGTGATATCTTTTTCTCTTTCTCTCTTTCCCCACTCTTAAACCTAAAGAGTAATGTACTATTTTAGGTGATGGGAAAACCAAGGTTTTATATAATTATTTATGCAGTTCGGTTATTAAAGTATAACACAATTATTTTAAAAATTCAAATAATCTCTGAGAATAATCATGATTAACAGCATAAGTTTTAGACTCAGAAGACTTTAATTTGATTCTTGGTTCTTCTAGTGATAAGTTGTGTGACACTAAACAAGTTAGTTCTACAAGTCTCAGTTTACAACACTGGAAACATAATAGAAGCTGCCCCCATAAGACTGATATAGACATTTAAAAATAATAAATAGGCACCCAATATATCAAAAATTTTTGGTCAGCTCGGGATGCCATAACAAAATATCATGGACCAGGTGGCTGAAACAACAAACATTTATTTCTTATAGTTCTGTAGACTGGTATTTCAAGATCAAGGTCCCAACAAGATAAGTTTCATTCTGAGACTTCTTTTCTTGGCCTGCAGATGGCAGCCCCCTTGCCATCCTCATATAATCTATTCTTTTTTTTTTTTTTTTTTTTTTTTTTTGAGTTGGAGTCTCACTCTGTCGCCCACGCTAAAGTGCAGTGGCACGCTCCCGGCTACCACAGCCTCAACCTGCTGGGCTCCGGCGATCATTCCACCTCAGCCTTCCAGGTAGCAGGAACTACAGACATCCGCTACCATGTCCAGCTAATTTTTTGATTTACTGTAGAAAAGAGGTCTCACCAGATTGGCCAGGCTGATCTCGAACCCATGGGCTCAGGCAATCCTCTCACTTCAACCTCCCAAAGTGCTGGGATTATAGGCTTGAGCCACTGCACCCAGGCTACATGCTTTTTTTTTTTTTTTTGAGTTGGAGTCACACCCTGTCACCCAGGCTGGAGGGCAGTGGCATACTGACAGCCATCCAAGTGACTGGAACCACAGGCACGTGCCATCACGCCCAGCTAATTTTTCTTAATTTATTGTAGAGATAAGGTCTCACCAAGTTGCCCAGACTGGTCTCAAACCCGTGGTCTCAGGTGGCTCATGCCTATAATCCCAGCATTTTGGGAGGCTGAGGTGAGAGGATTGTCTAACCTATTCTTTGTATGTGTTAGGGAAAGAGAGTGAGTGAGGGCTTTCTGAGGTCTCTTCCTATAAGGACACTAATCCTATCTAATAAGAGCCCCTCCCTTCTAAACTAATTTAACCTTAATTACCTCCATATAGGCCCTATTTCTACCTATAGTCACACTGGGGGCTAAGACTTCAACATATGAATTTGGGGGAGACACAATTCAACTCATAACACTTAGGAAATATTAATTCGATATTTTAAGGCAGCCGTATCATTGATTTTATGCATTTTTATTGTTTTTTATTGGCCTTCTTGAGAAAACCATGGTCCCTAGCTTCTAACTTGCATTGCATAAAAATTATATGACAGGTGTAATCAGAATAAAGAGAATCTTCTTATGCTTTCTTTTTTATAAAGCTATAATGAGAGGTACATGAAACATAATCATTGTTTTCAGTTGTTCCTACAAAGTAGTTATAATTGCTACTGTCCTTTAACTATGTAATATTTTAACAAGTAGACACTATGCTCATCACATAAGAATGCAATAAACATTTAAATAATAAATAGGCACATTATCAAAATATAAGACTACATTTGGAATAGTAGAAGGTATGTTCTTATAATATTCTGAATAATTTTAAGTGCTTAGCAGAGAATATCCTTCAGCAAAAGTTATTTGTTTGGGTTTCTGCCTGACCATCAGTGACCAGTTGCCTATAATTTTGGAAAAAGATTACTCAACAAGAAAAATATCTACAAATCAACACTGTATCTTAAAGTAAATGGCAAATTGAAGTTTCTCTGTAAAAGATCCATATTCCAAATTTAACGAGTTGAAGTAAATGAACTGAGTGATCTCTACAACATTTTTAAATAATATTGTTATAAATAATAATTTTTACTGCAGAAAATATAGATAATAAAATACACAAAAATAAGAATATAAATCAGCTGTAACATTATCACTGGATAGAACCCCAATTAATTTATCCATATTGTATAATATCTGTTTGTTCTTCTCTCTTTGTGTGTATGTGTATAAAAGTATTTGGCTTATGGTTCCAGAGGCTGGGAAGTTCAAGTACATAGCACTGGCATCTGGCAAGCACCTTCTTGCTATGTCATAGCAAAGCAAAAAACATCCCATGGTGAGAAGGAAAGAGCAACACAGAAAGTGAGGGCTCACTTCCATAACAAAGCCACTATCACAATAAACTCACTCCCATAAAAGCACCATTAATCCATTTAGGAAAGTAGAGCCCTCATTAATCATTCATGAGGACAAAAGTATTAAGTTTCCAAAATATAAACTTTTGGTGGACACATTCAAAACAAAGTAGTGTACAATTTACAAAACTGGGTGATTTTGACTTAACAATGTTATATTTGTTTCCTATTGTTGCTATTACAAGTTACCACAAACTGGTGACTTCAAACAGCACAAATGTATTACTTTCATAGTTCTGGAGGTCGGAAGTCTAAAATAGATCTCACTGAGCTAAAATCAAGGTATCAATGGGACTGTGTTCCTTTCTGAAGGCTCTAGATGAAAATTAACTTTCTTCCCATTTCCAGCTTCTAGAGGCTGCCCACATTCCTTGGCATGTGGCCACCTCCATCTTCAAAGCCAGCAGTAGTCAATAGAGTTTTTTCAAATGGCATCACTCTGACTTGAACGCTTCTATTTCCCTCTTTCAGTTATAAAAAACCTTGTGATGGCCAGGCACAGTGGCTCACATGTGTAATCCCAGCACTTTGGGAGGCCGAGGTAAGACGATTGCCTAAGCCCACATTTTCGAGACCAGCCTGGGCAACTTGTTGAGACCTCATCTCTACAATAATCAAAAAATTAGCTGGGCATGGTAGCGCGTGCTTGTGATTCTGGCTACTTGGAAGGTTGAGGTGGAAGGATCACCTGAGCCCAGCACGTTAGGCTGTGGTGGCCATGAGCATGCCACTGCACTTCAGCCTGGGTGACAGACTCCAACTCAAAAAAAAAAAGAACCTTGAGCTCTTGTGATTACATTGGACCCACCCAGATAATTCAAGATAATCTTTCCTCTCATGATCAACTGATAGCAACTTTAATTCCATCTGAAACCTTAATCCCCTTTGCCATGTAACAGGACACATTCACATGCCCCAGGGAGAGACATGGACACCTTCGAGGGGTCATTTTTCTACCTACCGCAACTGTATTCTTCTATCTGTACTATCCTTTTTAATAGATACAGTGTATTTTACTGTATGGATATACCATAATTCTGAGGACTAAACCTGACCTTTTTTTCTCTTATCCAAATTTCTAAGAGGCTGGGGAGTCACTGTCTGATAAGGACATACCAGACAGGATTTTATTATTCTAGTACTTTATTATACTAAACTTTGTTTTCCAACCTGACTGTCATAATATCACATAACAAATAAAGAAGGAAATTAAAGTATTTTATGGCCCTGCAAAGTCATCTCTTGGGGACTCCCACATGGTGGGAACATTGTAAGACACTCATCTATCCTCTCTGAAATCTGTCACATAGGAGACTTTATCTACATATCAGCAAACCTGTCCCTTTATTGCCACAAGACACCTCCTCTACTGATTTCCAAAATTCCTTAATTAGGAACTACAAATTACTAGTCAAGAAATCTCTGAATCCACTTATGACCTGCAGGTCCCCTCTTAGAAATGTTTGTCTTTCCTGGGCCATACCTATAAAAATATCATGTCTTGATTTATGGTTTCTTGTAACTTCTGCCTTCCTAAAATGTATATAACCAAGCCACCATTCAACCCTCCTGAGGGTAGGTGTTCCCAGACCTAGGTGCTCAAGTTTGGTTCAGAATATATCATCTTAAAAATATTTTACAGTGTGTGTCAACTTTTCATCAACCATTCATTGTACCACTTTCTGGCTATGAACATGTTTAAGTTGCCTTCATTTGAAATTCCTGGGCAGTAAAAATTAATGTTATAGTTATAAATACTGCTGTATATATGTATATATTTTTAAACTTTCTGAGAAGGCAATGAAGGACAGATTGTATTAGTTTACACTTTTATTACATGGATATGAGCTGCCATTTCCTGATCCCCTCACAGATACAGCCCATTATCTTTCCTTTTAATCTCTGCCAAATTGACAAATGGAGAAGTTACTCAACCTTCTTATTTGCCTTTCTTTGGTTTCTATTGAGTTTCACTCCATTCACACTTTATGCTGGTCACCCAAGGTTCTTATTTGCATGAGGCATATCTATGCTTAGTGAGCTCTTGTTAAGTATGTGATGACATCAGCAACCTTGGCAAAGGGATTCTGTGGGAGGCACCTTCAAGATTCCTGAAACCTCGACTTGAATCTTCCTCCATCTTATTCTCACAATATGATTGAATCCCCACATACCTCCTGCACTGCAGTATCCTGAGAAAACTCCAACTGCCCCTTCTGGGTGTGACACAATTTCTATGTCCCATCTCATACAAATAGTGAAGATCAGTTAATACCAGGTGGGGGGGTGTTTTATAGCAGCTCCTGGGATCTAGTCTTAACCCACGCTGAGTGCCAACCCTCTCAAGATGACTTTCCTCTTGCATCATATATACTTTGTATCCTTTTGTCTCCTACTAGTGTATGGTTGCATAACCTTTCTTGAATGATGAACAGTTAGGAACTGATTTCTAAATTCATGGAGAAATGTCTGGATTTGACAGAACGCTTGCCCAATATAGTATAACCCACCCTTATTTTAGAAACTGTTCTTTGCGTCTATGTGAGTCATTATTATTTATCACCCTTTGTTTCTTGTCTTTAACATGCAAGTCCCCACTTGGAAATGTCCCTCCTTCCTGGGCCCAAACCATGAAAATATCACATGTATTGATTAATGGTTTCTTGTCATTTCTGCCTTCTTAAAATATATGAAACCAAGCCATCATTCAATCACAGTAGGCACAGGTTCTCAAGATCCCTAGGTTAGAAGCAAATTGGCTATACTCCAAATATGGCACAGACAAGTGTGACCCGAATAATCACACAGACAGGTGTGACCAACAGACTCTTGAAGAGGCTCGATTTGGTAACTTAAATATGGTTAAAACATTTATGTCATTTTCCTAAATTCTATGATTTTTCATCTCACTCTCTTCACATTTATTCAACTAAAATGCAGAGGGAAAGTTCAGAAATTAAAAAAAAAAAAAACTAACCAGTGAGCCCCCTCATTTGGAATGCATCCAAGTGTTAAAACAAATGAAAGAATATTGTGCAAATTTCCAGGAAAATGTCAGTAATGACTGGCTGAATTTGGACAAATATCAAAAAGCTCCAAAATGTTTACACCTCAACTAGAAGCAAGCATTTCTTTGCAAGTCAGGGAAGGGAGAAAGTTAAGCCCACAGCAAGGGAACGGGGACAGCCTGGGTCCCAGCCCTCAGCATTACCAAGGCTCATCCGTCCCCCTGAGAACACCAGGAGTTGTGATGGATCCCATTTCTCTTATTTAGAGGTTTCATTTCAAAAGCTACCCTCACACTGACCATTCTAATAATCCTGTAAATAGATTTCAAAAGCAGAAGTAAGCACACTATGCCTCAAGCTTGTGTCTGTGAATGATACCCTATCAAGATCTAAATGTTGCCTAACTCTGATTTTCACAATTTCCCTGAAAGAACATATTTAGACAGGCCAAATAAGTTCTAGCCAGTGGCCCTCTGTGCTAGTGCTGTGTTCAATGTGGAGTGTGACTACCAGAATCAGAGAGTCTGGGGAGCCCTGGTCAGGTCACCCATGAGCTGCAATCACCTCCCTGCACTTACGTTTCCTTATCTTAAAATAAAAGAATGATAATGACTTCCTCAGAGACTGTTGCAACAACTAAATAAGTCAGTACATGTGTAGTGCTTAGGGAGGTGAGCAGGAAATATTAGTTTAACTAATGAGTGAACACACACAGGC
This sequence comes from Carlito syrichta, assembly GCF_000164805.1. NCBI lineage: Eukaryota > Metazoa > Chordata > Mammalia > Primates > Tarsiidae > Carlito > Carlito syrichta. Next base: position 184,837 of record NW_007247435.1, read on the forward strand.
ATACTTGATAAAGTCAATAAATATTTTAAAAAATAACAGTGAAAATCAGCAGTTTCTCTGATAATTCAGGAACTAGCTAACCACAAGCAATACAGTTTCATGTTGGTTTCCAGACACCAGACAGACCCGTGGTACTATTCAAGGCAAAAGTCCTAAAGAGGGTAAAATATTTCCTCTTTCTACTTACTTCTGGCCTCAAGCACTTACATGAAACTCTCTGAATTAGAATTCATGAAGTGGTCTAATTCTGTGTACTCGCCCCTATTTATATGAGTGTTGATTTGAGTAAATTACTGAGATGAGTTAACAGACCAATTATTCAGATTAGAATAAAAGAGAGTGATTTTTCCAAATTCAGCTTCACGATCCTTCTTCATGGCACCCACTACCAGCTCTTTTCTTCACGATCCTTCTTCATGGCACCCACTACCAACTCTTTTCTTAGCAGTTTCTCAGCACTGAATCCACCCTCTCAATCCTACCTCCTAGACTGAGGTTATTAGTAACCTAAGTAACAGATTTCAGATGAAAAGCAAGGGTGCTATATTTTCATAATTCAGTGCCTAAGTCATCTGGTTATAATGCTATCAAAATTAATTACAAGAGAAGTGACTTTGACTTATAACATGGATACTGTTTTTAGGGAGTTGACCCACATGTAAATCCTCTTCTAAGTCAGAAATGTTTTTCTGTTATTGCACACTTCACCTATGACAATCATTTCTGAATTCCTGTTTTCAGTAGATTTGGGTCCTAAGAAACTTTTTTATTTTTTTTTTTGAGACAGGATCTCACTTATTGCCCAGTCTGGAGTGATCACTGTAGTCTGGCACTCTTAGGCTCAAGCCATTCTCCCGCCTCAGCTTCCCAAAGTGCTAGGATTTCAGGTGTGTGCCACCACAACCAGTTTTTTGTTGTTGTTGTTGTTAGAACATAGGGTCTTGCTATGTTGCCCAGACTGGAGTGCAGTGGCACGATTATAGCTTACTGTATCCTCAAACTCCTGGCCTCAAGCAATCCTCCTGCCTTGCTCTCCCAGGGTACTGAGATTATAGTCATGAGCCACCAAGCCTGGCCCTAAGAAACTTCTTAATCTATTCCCTTGGGTGAACCTAGACACACTTCAGTAGATCCATTATATTTCAACTAACACCAACTGAGCAACTGCTATGCCTTGAACTCTCTTCCAGAAAGTGTGGTGATGAAAACCAGCAAGTTGGAGCCAGGGTTCTCACACATGAGGACTTCTCAGTCTAGTAGGTGAGGCAGAAATGTGAGGAGTGGAAAAACCCGCATAAAGGAAGGGGGCCTGTTCTGCTGGCCCCAGGTACGTAGTGGCTCTGACATGGGACTTATCCATCAAGACTTCCTCACAGAAGAGATGATTCTTCCTGTTGCCAGGATGATGCTGTCCCAGACAACAGCATATACAATCTCCACCAGATGGCAGCTACAGTTTATGGAGGTGGATGTGTAAAGAAAACATCCTCCTCACACTCATACCCCTCCCCTCGCGAGCCTCAAAGCAGCTCAGAGCGTTCTGCAAAGAGGTGACTGAGTGATGCAAAGCCCTTGCCTCCTGTTTACACGGCAGCAACTGTCTCTTTTCCCCAGAAGAAATGTTGCTTCACTCTTCTAAAAGCAAATTAGGAAAACAGCACTGCTGGTAAGTGAAATGTCTTCCTGTCATTGCCAGGAGTGCCAAGAAAAAAGAACTTGGGAAGAAAATCAGAGTTTTTCCTAACAACCTGAACTATGATTGGTTGTTGATAGCCACCTAAAAAAAAAAAAAGAGTGAGTTTAGCCTGTTTTATCCAGAGCCGGTGGGCACAGACCTAAATATCTGGAATGCTTCATCTAATTCGAGAGCTGAGAGTGGAGAAAATGCCCTTTGTCCACGTTTTAGTATCTCTCTCCATCCCAAGATGATAATAAAACTCACTTATGTCCCAAACATACGTATGCCCAAAAGGAGCTACCAACAAAAACTGACTTCCGGCTTATCTGGGTCTTTGAACATATTCGGTGTTTAGGAGCAGTGTGACCCAGTCAAGTCTTGTGAAAGTCTCCTCCCTGTGAAAGGTCATCCACCTGGGCGGGCAGCAAAGTTGCTATACATTTTCAAAGTCGTGAATTTCGAAAAGCCGACTGCCTGGAAGGAGTGTGTCAATCTCTAGTACCTCAGAAAGGTGAGAGCAACAGGTCTTTGAAAATGACACATTTTATATTAGAAAGCAATGGGTTAAATATTCATTTTTTAATGAATATTCTTGAACATCTGATGCCACAGTAAAAACATCTGATGCCTTTTGCAAAAGACTTCTGTTGCTCTGGGCATGGTCATGGCCAGAGGAAATTAACCAGAGGGAAATTAACAACTCCTACTAGAGTGGACTGCTCACCTTATCTAAGCACTTTCAATGACTAATTCAGTTAATCCTCCAGTCAGCCCCACAAAGCTGGTGCTGTAATTATCCCCCTTTTCAGATAAGGTGACTGAGGCTCAGGGTTAATGTAAACTAGAGACACTTATGCCTGGCATGGGAAGGGAGAGAGAAACAAACAGAAACAGAAACAGATTGGAAGACAACAGACAAGCAAGGAAATACCAATAAACAGTGTCACATCACTTCATTACCAATAGAAGGAATGTCCATTCAAATGATTAAAACATCTGGCTCTTACTCAATAGAATATTTCTAAATCAGTTACTTTTTAAATTTTCTTATACAAATAGAAACAAAATAGACCAATAACATGATAAATAGCAAAGCTTCTTGCAATGGCCTTTTGATGTGTGAATTTGGTGAGGCTACTGTCTCCAGTTATTCAAACAGAACTAGAAATTGCTGGAAAGGTATTTGTAGACATGAATCAAGACAGTTGATTTTAGTTCAGGGAGATTATCTAAAATAATCTGGATGAGCCCGGCTCTGTCAGTTGAAAGACTTTAAGAGCAGAGCTAAGGCTTCCCTGAGGAAAAAATTCTACCCATGAACAGCAGTTTCAGGTCATTCCAGAGAGTCCCAGGCTGCCCTGTAGGTTTCAGACCTGACAAATCAGCTCCACTGTCACACAAGCCAATTCCTTGAAATAAGCTTCCAAATGTCTGTCTCCTTCTGGTTCTGCTTCTCTCACTGAACCCTGACTGATACAGTTGTTAAAATGTTAATTGTAATTAATGTGTAAGAATGAACTAGCAGTGTATTATGTATGTATAAAAGCCAGTACTATAAAGGGTACGGTTGAGTGATTCTAAAATTTTCTTTGCATTCTTGTTTACCCATGAATTTATACTCTCTCAGAGGAAGGACTTAGAAATTCATCTTGCTAAGCCAAAGTAAACTCTAAATTTGAATACCATTTGAATTATTCTGAACAAATTCTAAATAAGTGGAGTCTTAATAAAGTTGCATAATATTAAAATAAAGAGAAAAAATAAAGAGAGGGAGGGAGATATTCCTTTCATCTGATTTAAAGCACATATTCACATATACTCACACACATCGATTAGAAGGTACCTACCTAATTCCCACAGAAATTTTAATTTGTTCAGCTAGCACTAATTGAAAGCCAATGACATTCTGAACATCTTTCAGCTTTATGACTTTGGATGTCACTCAACATCTCTGTATCTGGGGTTCCTCATCTGTGAAATAGGGACATAAATAGTGCTTGCCTCAAAGGAATATTGCAATGATTAAGTTAGTTAATATTTCCAAAGTGCTTAGAATAGCATTCGACACATGGTATGCAGCATGAATTTTGTGAACTGGGGAAGCTGGCAAAGACTTCACAGAGGAGTGCTAGAAAGACTTGGACTAGGTAGGGAGCATGGGCACAATTCTGAATCATGGAGAAATAGGTTGGGCAAAACTTGGAGGCAGGAATGAGGAAAGCTTGCTGTCCTGACCCAAATTAAACCAGCCTGCCTGCCTTAGATGACTCTTACCAGAATCCCAAGGAAAGAAAGACGAGTGCCAGGTTTTGAACAAAGCAAAGTCTAGAGTCTACCTGGAAACCACATATCCACGATATCTTAAAATGACAGGTTATGTTTTTCAAAAGGATTTTATGGTTAAGCAGGCTTGAAAAACTGTCAAATAAAGACTAACCGGTTTCTTTAAAGCAGGATTTCCCTAATGACTTTACTCTGCCAACGTCCTGCCAGAGGGGGTCCCATCAGCAGCAGCAAAGAGGATGGACTGCTCTCCCTCCAGATCATCTCTGAAAACTGCTCCGGGGTGCCCACCTCTGAAAGTGCTGCTTATATCAGCTATATTTTCTGCATTACTGGTGCTCTGACAACTGGGGCTTTGCTGACAAGACTGCCCCTCTCAGGGCTAGCCAGGTCTTAGAAATAACAACTCAACTGGGAGCCTACCTTTCATATGAAAACTAACCAATCCAGAGCTCACACACACCCCACCACACCCTCTATCTGACACATACACCCCAGGACACAATATTCCTCTGCCCTAATCATCCTAGGACCAGGTACCAGCCATCTGGAGACAGAACCCACTGAAATTATTCAAACTCATTGACCCTAAGCCTGGCTAGCCTGCCTTGCCTTTTATTTTCCTCCTGTAGAAACCACCATACGTGGGGGACCCCAAAAAAACCCAAATTATTTTTTGGAGGGCAGCCCCCTTGTAGTATAGACTTCCCCTGCTAGGTGAGTGTTTTAGGAACCTAGGCTGTGTTTGAATATTTTTGGAGTCTTTCAATGCATTTGCCCATTTTATGATGGGTGATTTACAAGTGCACCTGTCAACACTGCCCTGAGTGTTCAACAGCTTTTTTTTTTCTCCCAAAAACTGCTTGACTCCCATGTCCTGCCCTCCCTATCCACCCAATCTCACCTCAAGTGAGATTTATTTTTGTTTCACCAGATGACAAAAGTGCTCAAATGGACACATTTTGCCAATGTGGAAGAGGTGAAACAAAAAGTGGCAGAAGCACTAAAAGGCATCAAAATCCACGAAGATCAAAAACTGTTTTGAGAAGTGGAAAAACCATCTTGATAGGTATATTGAATCAAATGGAGAGTATTTGAAGGTGACAGAAATTTAAACATGTACAAATAAATACACAATTTTTTTAATGAATAAATTCCAGGGGTTTTTGGGTCCCTGTTTGTAAAGCCTTCTGTCCATGTTTTCTGTTTCCTCCTTCTGCCTACTGATCCACCTTGGTGCTTCCCTATGGGGCCCTGTGGACTGGTTGAGGAGGACCCTCTCTTGGGAACTGTTAGTAACAAACTGTCTTTTCAATAGTAATCACCTCCTAACCTGTTGGCCTTAGCACACCTGAGTAACAAATATAATGCCTACCATTAAAAACACTGATGGCTGTCAAGAAAGAGTTTTCAAAGGCATTTAAGCAAAGAGTGACATAATTATGTTTTGGAAATACTCATCTCATACATTTCCTCTATACCGCATTTTGAGTTTTCAGAGTAACATTAGAGCCCAGGGAAACCCCAAAACAATCTGAAAATGTAGTTGAGAGACACAGAGGGGTCTGGGGAATCTCAACGCCCACTCATCTAGGGAGAAATTCTGGTATACTGATGGGTCTCTTTTGAGAGCACAGCACAGCTCAAGGAAGACTATCCCTTAATCCACCTTGGATTCCCTGGAAATGTGGTTCAAATTCAGCAGTCACAGGAAATGTGACAAATACTCAATGGCAGATTTCCACTGTGTCTAAGTAATTCTAGAGATCTCTGGCCATCAAGACTTGTGCTTCATTTAGAACTTTTCAAATGAAGGTGCACCAAAGGAACTGAGAAACTGGTCCTGGCTCAGAATATTTCATGGCCTTATTTTTCTTATCTATAATATAAGGGGATTGATGCAGTTATTTTATAAAATACCTTCCAGCTCTGAAATTCTGCAATTCTGAACTACTGTACAGAGCTACTAGCTCCAGCAAATTTTATAATCTTGTAAAACTGCTCTAAGCCACAAATATCAGGATTGATATCAAATTTTTCTCTGTCCTTTTTTTTCTTTTCTGTACTATGCCAGTGCTTCAAAGCACATTTCTCTTTTGTGAGTTACAATTATTCCTACTATTTGTTGTGAGCCAATTAAAATAAATATTTCACTTTGGAAAAGGAAATGAACTTTTTTCCTAGACTTGTGTCAACTTCATTCCACAGCTTGCCCCATCATTTAATCAACTGTGATCTCTCTCTGCAGTTGGAAAAGATATTAGGGAATGAATGACTCATTGCCCAGCAGAGCTGTCAAGAGGTCACTGGTTACACCCCCTCCCCCATGCAAGCACTAGGCAGAACACTGAATAGGAACTACAGTAAAAAAAAAAAAATGAAATGAATCATAAGGCTTGACCAAGACTTACAAGTTCTGTCTCCAAATAAAAGAAGCAATGATAAAACCACTAGTTGCCTGATAAACAAATTGGAGCCAAGAGTGGGAGACAAAGACATTAGCTGATATCTTCTGATTGGGAAAAGTTTGCAACTTGATAGAAGATGCTTTCTTGGACTTCCACACAAACCAACTACCTGTCATTTGATCTTTGCTTGGGTCTCAGTTTTCTCGTATGTAAAAGTCAGGTTTGGAACAAATGATGTTTCAAATTAAATGTCTTCTTTAGTCATTAAATATGGAGCTCAATACAGTACGTTCCCTACATATGAACAAGCTCCGTTTCAAGATTGCGTTCATAAGTCCAATTTGTTCGTAAGTCCAGCAAAGTTAGCCTAGGTACCCAACTAGCACAATCGGCTATACCAGTTACATCATCAATGCTTTTACTCTTGCTTCCGGACATCCTGGACTTGAAATAAAGATTGCGTACTACTGTACTTTATATAGTACTGAACAGTAAAGTACACAAAAGCACAACTACCTGTGGAGGATGCAAGCACGTAACAATGTATATTAGACATATAAACTAACTTAGGTGATGGACATGCAAGCACAATTGCATCTTTGAAAGTTTGCAGCATGAAGATTCATATGTAGGGGACTTACTGTACTGAATTTCTTGATCATACTGTTTTTCAGATATGGAAAATAGATACCAAGGTATCACCTGGTTGCAATAAAACTATCAAAGAAGTATTGCTGGTACTTCTCAAAGTATTTGTGCAAAGGGGAGAATAAAGTCCTACAATCAGAAGCATTAATTCTGCCTAAGTCAGTCAAAATTGGGGTTCATGATAGTATAACTGGAAGGAGAAGGAAATGACCAAAGAAGAAGAAAAGTGATTGACATTTACTTTAGCTGATGGATTATTATTAGTCATGGGTTATTATTTAGTCAAGACCAAAAATAAGGTAGAAAAGCTTTGCTCCATTACTTAGCAGTATAAAGAAGCAGGTGTAAATGATAGCAGTGAACACAGGAAGATGTGGGCTATGCATTTTCTATTTTCTACACATTCAAGTGCTATAGATATTGTCTCAGTGGGAACATTCAACTGTTGCAGCCAAACAATGTTGTAATTATTTTTATGCTTCTGAAGGGAAACCACTATATATATTTACTCAATTTGTATTTATTGAATGTGTACTTACACAGAACCAAATTCATTATGTTAGTACCTATAGAGATAACTAATTTTTGTTTTAAGAATTCTGCTATCGAGTGAGAAAAACAGCCAAGGACAACTCACTATAAAGTGCTAATGCAGAAGTATAAATAAAAAGAAAAACAGAAAAAATATTCTTACCAAAAATCTCATGCCAAAGGTTAAATTTAAGCTCAGCTTCAGAGAATCAATAAAATTTTGATAGGCAAATTGAGAGGAAGAGAATTCTAGGAAGATGGAACAGAGAGAGAAAAGGCATTCCTTAAAATGGTTTACAAAACTCTTCCAAATCTGACCTTCCCTTTAATATCCTGCTCAGGCTGGGTGCGGTGTCTCACACCTGTAATCCAGCACTTTGGGAGGCCGAAGTGAGAGGATTGCCTGAGCCCACGGGTTCAAGACAAATCTGGGCCACTTCGCAAGACCTCGTCTCTATAATAAATCAAAAAATTAGCCGGGCGTGGTGGCACGTGCCTGTAGTTCCACCTACTTGGAAGGCAGAGACAAAAGGATCACCTGAGCCCAGCAGGTCGAGGCTGTGGTGGCCGTGAGCATGCCACAGCACTCCAACCTGGGAAACAGTGAGACTCCAACTCAAAAAAAAAAAAAAAAAAATCCTGCTCATAATTCCTCCTACCCACTAGGTTTCTCATGTTCTCCTAAAGTATGTACCACATTTTCTGTAACCTCGGGACCAGGAACACTTTTTTTTCTAAATTTCCCCACCTGCAAGACTCCTGCTTTATCAACAGAAGAAAAAGTAATTATTTTAAGCCTCGCAGACTTTTACAGTCTCTCTCACAACTATTTATCTCCACTGTTATAGTGTGAAAACAGGAGGAGGGGCCAGCCATGGTGGTTCATGCCTATAATCCCAGCACTTTGGGAGGCCAAGGTAGGAGGATTGCTTGAGCCTAGGAATTTGAGACCAGCCTGGGCAACATAGTGAGACCTCGTCTGTACAAAAAAAAAAAATACAAAAATTTACCAGGTGTGGAGGCGTATGCCTGTAGTCCCAGTTATTCAGGAAGCTGAGGTGGAAGGATCTCCTGAGTCCAGGAGGATAAGACTGCAATGACCCATAATTTTGCCATTGTACTCCAGCCTGAGTGGCAGAGTGAGACCTGACTCAAACAAACAAACAAACAAAAAAACAGGAGGGTTGGATCTGGCCATTGTTTGCCAACCTCTGCTTTAGAATATTGCTCCCTCTCAGAAGAGAATAGCTTTTTAGTCCTATTAAATGTATAGGTAAATCTTACAAAATATAATGGACTTGTACTATTGGTGTTTCATTGAAATTCACATTTAACTGGGCATCCTGTATTTTACTTGGCAATCTTAATATATGTTCCTATCTTAATAACCACAATGCCTGAAATTTCAAGTAAAATGTGTGCTGTTCTTAGCCTTCCATTAATATAACTTTTCCTTATCCCTTTGTTTTTTTATTCACATTTCCCTAGACTCTCTGCCCTCTGTGAGTTTGTTCATTGTTCTTAGAGAATGAGGAAGTCATTTTCATTTCTTTAAGAAGAGTTTGAAGAATTAAGGAAGCTTATAATAGCAAGAACATTTGTGATGACAGGTACTGAAAATAACAGCCTCAAGATCTCCTCGTTCTCTGGCTTTTGTACTGTCATATTCATTTATTTATTTCTTTATTACCGTTATTTTTTGAGTCAGAGTCTCACTCTGTCACCCAGGATGGAGTACAATAGCATGATCATGACAATCACAGTTCATGACAGCCTTGACCTCCTGGACTTAGAAGATCTTTCCACTTCAATTTTAAATAATTAGCTGGGACTATAGGCACCATGCCCAGCTAATTATTTAAAAATTTTAGAGAGATGAGGATTTACTATGTTGCCCTGGCTGGTCTCAAACTCCTGGGTTCAAACAATCTGCCTGCCTTTGTCTCCCAAATTCCTGGGATCACAGGTGGGAGCCACTGTAACCAGCCCATTGTGTTCATCTAAAAGCTACCCATTTGATCATCTCCATATAATTCTTGACCATTCAGGAGTTGTGCTGCATGTAGTTGATTTGCTGTAATAACCTATCTCAGTAGGACATAAATTTATTAACTGGTTGCATTTCCTCTGGAGCTGTTTTCAAGAGTCTTCTCATCTGGGCTTTTAGAGTCAAACTTTTATCTCTAATGTAGAATTAAAGACTTTGTTTCCCCTTAAATACATCTCCAGATACCAGCCACTTTTGGAGAAATTTTTCTTGTGGTTGGGGTTGGAGAGAGAGATGGGAGTTGGGGAGTGAGAGGGGAGGAATCTCAGAACCAAGGACCATCTGCCAGTTCCAGCTCTCTGGGCACCTTCCTTCTTAATCACTGAGTGACAGGTCTTTTATCTAGTTCCTCTTCTATGAGTAACCCACTGTAATGTGGTAGCCACAAATCAGAGAGGGTTTGCGCATAAGGTTCTTTGCCTGTCCCAAAGAAGTCACCCGGAGGTCCAGCAGGGAAAGACATTGGTTTATTAGAACTTACAGGAGGCACTGATGGTGGCCAGTAGGTGAAGAAGGAATCCACACTTCAGGACAGTACAACAAACAGTCTTATAGTCAAGCAAGTTAATTATTCAGCTTGCTGCATGGTGATTACAATCACAGTAAGGTGCTGTCCACATTTTTCTCATCTCTGCTCAATTTCCGGCACCCCATGACTTGTTACTGGGAATATGTATATCCTGAGGGAGACCAGCCTTGGCCAGAGGCTGCTCCCTGAGAGAGGGGGTAGACAGATGCCATAAACAAGAGAAAAGAATCAATGTCTGGACAATTACCTCACACTCACCTCTGCCTTACTTGCTGTTCACACTAGTATACATCGTTTATATCTTAAGGGGACACGGGTGTTTTGTTTAATGATTAACTGCAACAGCACAGTTGCCTTCTGTTCCACTAAGGCCTTCTCCAACTGAGATTCTGTGACAACTTCCTGCTCCTCCTATAATTATGGTCACCACAGTAATAACCCTGCTCTCCGTCACCATTATCTTCCATTGTAGGATATAACTAGTATCGAAACCTACAGACCACAGATATGAAACACCTACCTCTCCAATTCAGGTTATAAAGCATCAATCATGCTGTCTTTTTCCCTGTGTCTCGTATCCCAAGTCCCACCTCACCTCTCCAAAAACCACCCTTCACAGTGCTGGAAGAATACTCTTTCCAAAACATTAAATGTTCACCGTTCACTCCTGTGTCCGGGCCCAGCCGTGGTATCTGGTGACTGCAGGATGAAATCTAGATGTGTCTCCACAGCCTTCTCCTTTGGTCCAATCAACTCTTTCAGTCTTATTCTTCAGTCAATTTCACTCATTGCTGTGCTTTCTTCAAGCATGAGTGTGACTTTCTGCACCAATCGCTCCTCTGTCGACTCGCTTAACACATATTAACTGAATATCTGACTTAAACACACTGGGGAGAAAATGGTGGAATGAACTTGCAGTGCACTGGAGGATGAAAAGAACTAAACAGGGAAAGGTAGTCAGTGTGATGACAGGTAACACATAGGGAGGACAATTAACCCAGATAGGGAAATGGGGGATAGATGTAGTCCACCTAAAATTCAAATTTAACTGTGTCTTGTATTTGTATTTGCTAAATCTGGCAACCGTTTGTGTGCATGTGTATGCACGTGTGTGTGTGTGTGTGTGTGTGTGTGTGTGTGTGTGTGTGTGTATGCACGTGTGTGAGCAACTCTAACTTCTAGTCATCCTGCAGAGATGCCTGACCTAGATATCTCTATTTTTATGAGTGTTCTCTCGTGTTCCTTACTTTATCACTGTCATTTTGCCTACTGCCATTAAACTGGGTTTTTTTTTTTTTAAATACACCTACTCTCCAGATTACCCCAAATGCACAGTTAAACACACTGCACCTAGCCAACAGCCAAATCCACATTTCTACTTTGCCTGGGAATTGCAGTATCCACCAATAACATAGATCTCCAACGTTTTTCCTACAGATGGTCATTTGACACATTTATTACTCTCAACATTCAAACCAAAGATATTCCTGGAGGAATGACTTTTAATCTATTTGTTTCTAGGGTTTTTGTTTCCAAAAGAGACTTATTTAGACAGTGACTTAAGTGGGGAAAATCTCAAAACATGCTCATGTGATTTGAGCATCTCTCTCTTTCTCTTTCTCTCTCTCTCTCTCTCTCTCTCTCTCTCTCTCTCTCTTTTGTTAGAGTTTCACTCTGTTGCCAAGGTTGGAGGGCAGTGGCATGAGCATGGCTCATGACAATCTCAACCTCCTGGGCTCAGGCCATCCTCCTGCCTTAGTTTCCCTAGAAGCTGGAACAACAGGCACCCACCACCATACCCAGCTATTTTTTTGATGTTTTGTAGCAATCCTCCCGCCTCAGCCTCCCAAAGTTCTGGGATTATAGGCATGAGTCACTGGGCCCGGCCTCAAGCATCCTTTTTAGCCTGCTATATGGATAAGCAGACATGTCGCCTCCTCGGGTAAGTGTGCTGCCACTTAGATCCCAGAACCAAGATCCACCTCAGACCTTAGGAAACTAGACACTCTCACATCAGGTATTTGCTTTATTGGTCTGGGGAAAATTATCTCTTTAATTTCAAACTTGAGGATCCTGGGCAGAATTGTGTTCTAGAAAGATCTATTTAATGTGCTGCATTAAACCTGAGTGAGAAATCTCGGGAAAATAATACAGGCAGAGACTCAAGAACTCAGATCAGGTGAGCAATTCTATGCCAACAAGATGTCAGAGAACACGTGAACATGTCTAACAACTCAGGTGCCTTCTCTAGATGTGAATCTCATAGGTGAATTAACTAACAGCATTGTAGTAAAATAGTCATTTTTAGTGAAGTAATAAAATAAAATAAAATAAAATAGAGGAAGGTTTTTGAGATTATTTTCTTTAATTGGCACGCCAACTCTTTCATGTCCTCTAAATGTTTGATATCCTCTTAATTTAAAAAAATCTTCTAGAGAATTAAGTATATTTTAAAAGGTTTTGCTGCTATATTCTGTTTACTGTGGTTATATCTGGAGGGAGGGATTATAGGGTTTGTTCTATTTTCATGTTCCATATTCTGTGTGTTTGAATTTCTCTCAGAGAGAATATATTTCCTCAGAGTATACATATTTTTCTTAATCAGAAAAAGTAGTTTTCCCAGGTTGAAAACATCCTAACCCCTTGTTCTATGTAAAGAAAGCTCTTTGAATGATCTCTCAGTGAATGTAATTTTTTTTTTTTGGATAGCTGCGGTCTCTCTATGTTGCCTATACTGGTGTTGAACTCCTGAGTTCAAGCGATCCTCCCACCTTGGCCTACCATTTTTGCCTACACCATGATGTCATGTCCTGATAAATTCTCAATAAATACTAGTCGAATGAAATAATCGAGAAGGAAGCAGCATTTACCTCTCACCACCAGGAACATTGTGTGAAGGCCTGTCTGTCACTGTCTTATCATCGTTACAAACTGAATTCCAGCAAAAAATGAATGAACGACGAGGAGAAGAGAAACAACAGAATGGAGTTTCCGTGGGGTGTCCTGCGCCTCTACCCCTCATGTTCCCTCAACCCACCTCACTAGGTCATGCCAAAGACTGTGCCTATGAAGGCCTCTGACTGTTTTTCCAAACCCACCTTGGTCCAACCCTGTGCCTCTCTCCCTGCTCCTGCCCCCAGCACAGCCCTGGCTCCCTGGCCTGCTTCTTAACACCTCCAAGGGAGTGTATGGTGCCCTGGCAACCCTGTCTGTAAAACCCTGATCGTAAAACACATTTATTCCCTTGGTTCACTGCCACGAACACAGCCACGTCCGGCATGGACTGAAGTACAGTTTCAAATGACACATTACCACCGCCACCTCCTGCTCCCTTGCACCCAGCTGAGGCCTGCCTGCTGGGGAGCTGTGTAATTACCCAGGCACGAGCCTGAGCCACCCGCTAAGGAAGGGCTCACCTGCACAGCCTGACTGCTTTGTAAAGAGTCTGCTGAGCACCAGCAAGTGTGCTATTTTTACTCAAAGCCTGGGCTCAAAAAGAAACTAAACCTGATTAGGAAATGATGTCAAGAGATAAAAAGAAGTACTGGATTTGCTTTCTGCTAACTCCAAGGAAAAAAGTTCTTGCAACCCTCCATCGTCTAGGAAGGCAACACCAAGCGTTCGGTCAGTGACACCGATTTAATATTTTTCTTTTCTTTCTTTTTTTTTTTTTTTTTTGAGTTAGAGTCTCACTCCATTGCCCAGACTGGAGTGCAGTGGCACACTCACGGTCACCCCAGCGTCACCCTGCTGGGCTCCGGCGATCCTTCCGCCTCAGTCTTCCAAGTAGCTGGAACTACAGGCGCGCAATACCACGCCCAGCTAATTTTTGATTTATTGTAGAGACAAGGTCTCGCCAAGTTGCCCGGGCTGGTCTCGAACTCGCAGGCTCAGGCAATCCACTTGCCTTGGCCTCCCAAAGTGCTGGAATTATATGCTGAGCCACTGAGCCTGGCCCGATTTAATATTTCTATGGGAGAAATCAAACACAGGTATTGACCAGCAGCTACTGACACACTCCTGACATCAGCACAAGGGCAGTTTCCCGTACCCCTGATTGGGGCGAGGGGCACTGTCCAGCTGACAGGAGCAATCCAAAGCAGAGAACAGGGCAAGACCCTGTCAGCATCCATAGGCTCTGGAATGTTCCTTGGCTCCCACATCACTAAGGCAATCTGCCATCTAATCCAGAATAACCGGAGACTATGGTGAGTAATCCAAGCCCCTGATGGGGGTTGAGTACAAAACACCAGAAATAACACAACGCTAAGGATCTAGAGCTCTTGAGAAAGAGACACAGCCATCATGGTTTCACCAAAAGAATTTTATGGAATCCACAGACCCCCACACCTCACTGGACTTTCACTGATAAGCTCCCATGTCCCGCCTTAATTAATACATATTTAGGAACTAGACAGTGTTCATATCTTTTTAGGTGCTGGTTTAAGGTTTTTAAAAATCTGAGCCTGAATCTAAGAGAGAGTTAAAGCAGATTAAGAATTGGGAGTGAGGAGGATGATCTGGAAATGCTGAGTTGGAGCCCAAGCTGCTGACCATCCAAACAGTGTCCCTCGTCCACAGGTGGCCTCACAGGCTGGAATGTCCTGTGTGACCGAGTCCCTGGTAGTCCCTGGGGAAACCACTTGCCAAATCCAGGGAGGCCATGAAAACAAATGAAATGTGTCAACTTGTTTTTGTTTTTTTTTCTCCTACCTAATACTGCAGTTCTGCATGATCAAAGAAGAGAGGAAATACATATTACCCCATCTCTATTTGTTCATGCTCCAATGACTTTAAATGTCCGAGCTTGGACAAAATCTTGAAGCAGGGAGAGTCTGTCTCCAGACACTTCTCCTCAACCCCACCGGCTGGCCTCCACTTTCTGTTCCTTTTTTCATTTCTCTGGTCTCATCTCCTTCATCTTCACCCAGTGACTCCTGTTTTCTAAACCCTGCCTTGTGGTAACAGATAAATGTTGTGCTTTTTTGCGTCGGGGTCTCACTCTTGTTGCCCAGATGAATTGCAATGGCACAAACATGGTTCACCATAGCCTCAGTCCCCTGGGTTCAATCGATCTGTCCTCCTCAGCCTCCCAAGTAGCAGCAATCACAGGCACACACTACCATGCTGGGCTAATTTTTTTTATTTTTTATAGAGAGAAGTTTTCGCTATATTGCATAAGCTGGTCTCAAGCTCCTGGGCTTAAGCAATCCTTCTGCATCAGGCTCCCAAAATGCTGGGAATACAAGCGTGAACCACTGTGCCTGACCTAAATGTTTTGCTCTTTGAATGAAATTCTCCCTTTGCCTCTTGTTTAAAATTATAAGCCAACTTTACTGTTAAGCCCGTTTATTGCTAATATTATCCTAAGCTTAAAACTGATTCTAAAGGTAAATCTGTATGAGTTTTTTTTCCCCAATGTTCAAAACATTTATTTACTAAACTACGTGTGGTAGTTTCATATAAAATAATTTCAACTGATAAAATATTTAATGAAAACTTGTGATACATAACATGCTTGTCTCTAGAAAACAGTCTTACTTACAAATTGAGGAACAAAAGTATTTCTTTCGATCAAATGTAAGTTATAGAAAAACATTGATTCTGCAGAACCATAAAAAAAAGTGGATTTCCAAGAGCAGCTCAAGTATCTAGTGAAATATTAAGAGGTGAACTATAATTTTTAAAAAATTATTCAGAAAATCTAATGTGTTTACTTGCTTATTGAGTCTTTGCTGGTCTAGTTGTTTCAGCTTTGGTGTTTAACTTTTGAGTCTCACTTTTCTTTTTCTGAGATGAATTAAATTTGACCTGTTAACCAAAATCTTCTGCCAACACCTGTTCATGATCACCAGAAAGGACCTCGAATTTCCAGTAGTTTTTCTTTTTAATTTCTGTATATGCATTGATTATTACTTGGACATCCTCAGGAGTTTTAAATCTAGCATGATATTCTGTGTCTCCTTATAGTAAATCAGCATAAACAGCTTCTGAGATTGCTGCCCAAACATCCTTAACAAAATCACTTATGACTTAGAATATGTGTAAAAATCATTCAACATTTTATGACAGTTCCAAAAAAAGTTTCACTGACATACAAAACTACTAGGTTCCCACACAGTTCAAGAGCTCTTACCTTCTCTGTAAGTGTTTTAAGGTAATCAGAAGTAACCTGGCATGGTGGCTCATCTCTGCAATCCTAGCACTTTGGGAGGCCAAGGTGGAGGATTGCTTGAGGCCAGAGTTCAAGACCAGTCTGGGCAACATCTCAACAACAATAATAATAATAACAGAATAAAATAAAATAGAAGAGATATCATAAAGAAGAGTCACAGTCAGTCTTTTGATCACGAGACCTTTCCTGACTTCAAATGCTGGAACTCATTGCTGTGGGAAGCCTATTGGCAGAGCAGCATGTCCGTGGGAGGGTGACTCCATGCTCAAGTCCTCAGACAAAACAACTATTTTATTTTTGCCTCCACATTCCTCCATAAACTCATTTCCTCTTCCATCTTGGAAAGCTCATTTCCTCTTCAATCTTGGAAAGCACAAGATCTCCAGGCACTGGAATCCCAGGCATCATTATTCTTTTCTTGTCCTGAGTCATCCATCAACCACCCCTTGACCCCTCCCTCCATTTCAAGCCCAGTAATTACAACGCCAATGCTGGGCTCCAGGAAACCCAGTCTCTAATCTCTAAGTTCCAGGAAGAAGGGGAGAAAGGAAAAGAAGCTGGATTACTACTGATCCTCCTGGCAACAGGAGTGCCTTAGACTACACAACACTACAGACTGGGTGGCTTAGAGAAGTCTGGAGGTGGGAAAGTGGAGGCCATGGAGACCAGAGTCTGGCAGTGAGAAGAGTCTGGAGATAGACTTTTCTTGCTTCAAGACTTTGTCCAAAGGGGCATGGTTGGTTTCTGGTGAGGCCTCTTTTTCTGGTTTGCAGACAGCTGCCTTCTCATTGGCTGCATTCTCATATAGCCTTTCCTCTGCATTTGCACAGAGGGAGGAAAGGAAACGAGAGAGAGAGAGAGAGAGAGAGAGAGAGAGAGAGAGAGAGAGAGAGCGCGCTCTAGTGTCTTTTCCACTTCTAAGGACAGCAGTTCTATCAGATTAGGGTCCCCCCTTACAACTTCATTTGACCTTAATTGCCTCCCTAAATTTCTATCTCCAAACATAGTCACACTGAGAGTTAAAAATTCAACATATGAATTTGGGTGGACACAAACATCCAGCTCATAGCAGGGTGTAAAGTGGAGAGGTTCTAGGCAAGGTGGTCAGGGCTCAGGAGTCAGAAACTTGAACCTTTACCATTAACATAGGATGACTAACAATGAGGATATTGTTAAGGGTGATAGTGAGAAGGTTTGTGGTGAAAGTTCACAGATATTAGTAAGCAACAAAATTGAGTAAAAAAATTACAGCTTTGTTCAAGCCATGTGAGATTAAAATCAGGACTGAGTATAGCCATTTATTTAAAATTTGAGTGCAACTAGAAAATTAAGAGTATAAAGTACCCTTACCCAGTTAAACCACACTATTGATACTTTTCTTTTGTGAGCTATTAAAATCTCATAAGCATCACTGGATGTATTGAAATAAATACTGAAAGAATTAACTGCTTAGAAGAAGGAATTGTGAATACTTGAAGATGGAAAAAATAAGACAGAGAGTGAAATGTGGCAGGGTTCATCTCACTGGAAAGGAGGGAATTGTGGCCAATTAAGTCTTATGTTTTATTAATTCATTTATTTCATAATTATTTATTTTTTGTCTGCTTGTGCTTGATAACTAGACAAATGCTACCAAGAGGACTGGTTGCCCTGTGGAGAAAGGATGGGAAGAGGCAGGGCTAGAAACAGGAAGAAGAGATGGAGGATACTCCAGGAGTCCTAATCAGAGATAAGGCAGCCTAGACTTCTGTGCTGCCTGACAATTTACAGAAAAATAGGTAAATTCAAGGGATAGACATTTGGGAGTTAGAATCAGTTCCTTTGGAAATATTATCCTTATAATCAGGAAGTGACACTCAAGCTGTCTACCTTCCCTTTCAGATCAAGGTTACAATTAATATTTACCATATACCACTGCACTCTGGCCTGGGTGACAGAGACTCTGATCCCCAAAAAATAAAAAATAATAATAATAATAAATTTTAAAACCTCAAATAAGTAAGATTTTTTAAAAGTTCAAAGGAACTCAATAGACATTTTTCAAAAGAAAACACAGAAATGGTCAATGAGAAAAAATATGCAACATCGTGAATCATCAAAGAAATTCAAACTAAAACCACAATAAGACATTATCTCACACCTGTTAGAATGATTATTTTAAAAATGAAATGTAAAAAGAATGTTGACAAGGATATGAAGAAACAGGAATCTCTGCATACTGTTGATGGGAATATAAATTAGTATAACCAATTTAGAAAGCAATATGAAGTTTCCTAAAAAAATCAAAATAGAACCACCATATGATCTGCCAATCCCAAGACTGTGTATATACTTAAAGGAAATGAAATCAGTATGTCGAAGAGATATCTGCACTCCTGTGTTCATTGCAGCACTATTCACAATAGCCAAGAAATAAAATCAACGTGTTCATTGACAGATGAATGGAATACCATTCAGCCTATAAAAAGAAGGAATCTTGTCATTTGTGACAACATGGATGAAAATCTGGAGCCATAAGGCAAATAAGCCAGGCATAAAAAGACAAATACGACATAACTTCATTTATGTATAGAATCTAAAAAAGTTAATCTATAGAAACAGAGTAGAATGGAAGTTACCAGGGATGTGAGGAGATGTTGGTCAAAGAATACAAAATTTCAGTTGGACAGGAGAAATAAATTCAAGATATCTATTGTTCAACATGGTGAATAGAGTTAATAACAGTGTGTTGCATACTTGAAAATTGCTAAGAGAATAGATTTTAAATGTTCTCACCACAAAAAAAATTACAAGTATGTAAGTAATGCATATGTTAATTAACTCAATTTAGTTATTCCACAACATATACATATTTCAAAACATCATGTTGTACACCATGAATATATATAATTTTAATTTGCCAACTTAAAAAATAACTATTTTTTAATAGTATCAATAGCACAACTAAAATTGTTCTTTAATTATTAATGAAAGTAGGCAAATAAATGAAATACAAAATATAAACATGTAAAACAAATTACATCTGTAGTTATTTTTTGCTGATGGACTTGTACACAGAGAAAACGCAGGAAATTGACTAAAACTTTTCACAAGCAGCAAGAAAATACACAGAATTAATAAATAAAAATCATTCATTCACCCACAAGTAAACAACACCAAATTAGAAGATAAGATGGAGGGGGAGAACCACTTCTGCAACAGCAATAAAAATGACAAAATACCTAGGGATAAACATAACAAGATATATATGCAAGGCCTATTCTTTTTTTAATTTAAATGTTACTGAGGGACTGTGATAAAAACTGCTATGTTCTCCTCATTTCCCATCAAAAGATGCAAAGTTTCGAAGAGACAGGAGGAATAAGTTTTGAGATTTATTGCATGACAGGGTGATTATAGTTAAAAATAGTGTATTATATACTTCAAATAACTAAGAAAATAAAATTCAAATCTCTCACCATAAAAAATGATGATGGATACTCAGGATGATGGATACATTCAGTAGCCTGATTTAATCATGCCATACTGTATACATATATCAAACAACACATTGTATGCCATAAATGTATACAACAATGATTTGTCAATTACAGAAAAAAAAAGTAAAGCATCCCCTAGATTTTAGCGAGGCACATAGACACTCAGAATAAAAAACTGTTTTGCAACTTTGCTTGCAGGTCAGTATGACCATTAGGCTAAGGACTAACTCATTGGTGGTTATAAGTGAAAGTGAACTGTGCTAATTCTAGGAGAGGACCCTCAAAAGAGGAGAGAAACTCATTGTCCCTTCCTCCTTGCTGAGCATGTGAAGGTAGAGTTGGAATGGTCATGGTATTCGTGAGGTAAAAGCCGTGCTGAGGATGGTAAGTAAAAAATAGAAAAATCTGGTTCTCCGATGATAGCATGGGGCCATGAGGCCACCTTGGAGCCCTGGGCCAATCTATGTTCATAAGTAAAGGCTCTTGTTCAAGGAATTGTTATTTTGTGCTTTCAATCAATCACAGCTGAACTTAATTTTCACGCAGAGCCTCCCATAAAAGACAAAATCAAGACAAGATGAAGCAGCTGTGCCTTTCTAAAAGCTCTCCTTTTTGTGTTTGCTGATTTCACACCAATTACCATGCCCCTCCTTCCATCTCGCCATTCCTCACAAAAATATTTGTTCCTATTTTATATTGTATTGTTTGTAAATATTTAAAACTAAATAACAACTTCCTAACTCATCTTCATGACCCAAGTATCCGTCTTTCATATGGCTCTAAGTTTTGATCCTGCCTGTCTTGTGTCTAAGATTATTTATCAGTATTCCACCATTTACAAACTTCTTAAATCCTTCATAACTCTGGCCCATGGCTCTGTCTCCCACTTTCCCTCCCAATCTGTATGCACAGCCACCCCACACTTCCAACCAGACAGAACCCCTGACAATTATCCCAATGTTCTGGGCCCTTTCCTGCCTCTGTGGCTTTGCATACTTTTTTCTCTACTCCACGCCTTTTCGGAACGGCTTGTCTATGTGTTGTTCTTAGCCGAAGCCTATAACATCTCAGAGAAGGCCTGCCAAGTCTCTTCTCTGCCCCCACAAATTGAGCAGATGCTCCTCCTTTGTGGTTGTCTTCTGGGTTTTCTTACTACCCTGACAGACACGCTACACACAGTAGTTTCCCTTTATCCGCAGTTTCACTTCCCTCAGTTTCAAAGACTCATAGCCAGCGGAGATGGGAAAATAAATGAGTACAGTACAATACAATATTTTGAGAGAAAAGAGAGAGACCACAATCACATAACTTTTTTTAGTATACTGTTATAACTGTTCTATTATTAGTTATTGTTGTTAATCTCTTACTGTGCCTAATTTATAAGTTAAGCTTTATCATAGGTATGTGTGTGTAGAAAAAAACAGGATATATAGGATTCAGTGCTACCCACAGTTTCAGGCATCCACTGGGAGTCTGGGAACGTATCCCCCAAGGATAAGGGGGAACTACTGTATCATAAACATTGATTTCTCATCCTTCTGCCCCTTAGAACATAAACTCATTGAAAACAAAGACTAGATATTGGTCACATTTGTGCTTCAATAATAGAAACAATTTGAGTTATCGCTAACTTTTAAAATAACTATTGAGCTCATGAATCACTCTCCAGAGCAGTTTTTCTCAAATCTGAGAATTCACAGGCCAACCTACGGTACTACTGCTAAACCCAGTTTGAGAAACACTTAGAGTTACATACTATCACTTTAAATGATCATCAAGCATCAGTTCAATTAAAAATACAAATTCAAAAGTTGAAACTGGATACTAGTATGTGACATAAATAGGACATCATGAATAAGTCTATCGGTCCTTAAAAAATTATCTGAAATTACTCAAGTATTTGGATATTAATTGGACACTCAATTATTACACTACTAAATACAATTTTAAAATCTTTTTTAAACTGTACATCCCTTAAAAACAAATCTGTAGATTTTAATTTGTGAAGCGGTGTTATTTATTATTCCTTTAGGAATTATATGCCCCTTACCACAGAAAACTGCAAATTTTGCAAAATATACGTGGATGTGTTTTCACAGATGCCTCAACTCCATCATAAACCTCAAGTTAAGAAGTCCCACTTGGATCTGAACGCTAATCACAATAGCGCAAGGGAGGGATTGGCAGTCGTGGGACACACTGCCAGAGGACAGCAGGAGGAAAAAGGGCACGTAACAACACAGAGGATACCAGGTCCTAAACCAGAGGAAATGAGAACGAGTTGGGGGCTCAAACACCACATACTTTGTCTATGTACCTAATCCTGACTTGCACCCCACATCTTTATAATAAAATAAAGTTTTAAAAAGTCCCACTTTAATGACATTTTCTAAAACACTTTCATCTGTGGCTTACTGAGGTCAGACCAATTTAAATGCTATAGGACACTTGCCTTTCATCCAAAACAGAATCATTGCATGGACGAGGAGACCATCCCTAGGAAACAATCCAGTGGGTTTAATAGCCTCTTCAATTTCACTAAACAATCTATGATTTCTCGAAAGATTGCCTCCAAGGCTAAAAACCCCAGGAGGAGTTTTTGCTTCAGACCCAGGCTAAGTGGATCTTTAGCCTGAGTTTAGCCCAGCTTTTCTACAAAAATTCTTCCAAAGACCCACAGAGCTTTACATTCCTTGTAGTCGCTTGTTATACATCAATACTCGCCTCCAGGTCATTTGAAGTTTAATTGAGAAACTCAAAAACCTAACAGTTTCTGGTGTAGAAAAGTATGGAGAGCCTAATCCAAAAAGATATTTTTCCATGATATGGGAATACTTTCTAAGACACAGGATTTCTCTTGAGATTCTCTACAGGCACAACATGGGTATGTCTTGGCTGGCATTTCTAAGGCCCACATTTTTTGGCAATAAATTACTAAGACAATAATAATTAAATGTAAGAGAAAGCAAAATTGCTTCCTAAAAGAGTCACCACAACAGTGATCAAAATCAGTGCTGGGTCTGTTTGGAAGAAAGGAACCTCAAAAATGTGAAGGAATATTTTGATCATTAATATGTAATCACAGTATACTTCAAAAGAGAAATGCACATTTTACACAAATAATTTTCACAAATAAAATTAGTCCTAAAACTGCAGTTTTGACCAGCACTGGAACACAATACTCTGTCTTCATTATATTAAACTCTGAAGGTATGGGCAGACATTGAACTATAATTCTATTATAGTGTAAAATGACCTCATAAAATAAGCTATCCTACTGTTTACCACAGGGAAAGCAGTAAGTAGGTGTTTCAGTATCTTTCATTGAGGAACAAAAATCTGAACTAATCATTGATCCTTTCAGTTCTTTTTCAAAATAATTTTCCCAGGCTGGGCACAGTGGCTCATTTCTGTAATCTCAGCACTTTGGGAGGCTGAGGCAATAGAATTGACTGAACCCAGGAGCTCGAGACTAGCTTGGGCAAAATGGTGAGGCCTCATTTCTACAGTAGATCGAAAAGTTAGACTGGCATGGGGGCATGTGCCTGTAGTCCCAACTACTTGGAAGGCTGAGATGGAAGGATCACCTGAGCTCAGCAGGTCAAGGCTGCAGCAGCCATGATGGTACCACTGGGTGACAAAGCGAGATTCAAACTAAAAAAAACAAAATACCCCCAGAATTCCCATATGTCACCAATAGGTATATACAAACGGGATCAGATAAATTGAACTAACTCTAGTTTCATGGGATTGTACAAATTATATCAACCACATAATGTTGCTATCATAATCATCACAATGTATCGAAGGCAGTAAAAAGCACATAAGAAATGCTCATTCCATATTATCCACTGAATTGTTAAGGAGAGTGGATAGGTGTTACACATATACCTGAGGAAGAAGGTAAAATTTATGCCAGGAAGAATGCAAATTCCAAGCTACTTTTAAAGTCATTTTTGATGTATACTGTAATTGCATATTGACTACTACTTAAATTAATATTCTAAGAGTTTAAAAAATATGGTCATAGATATTCCTGTTAGAATACTGCTTGCTATAATAAGCATGCCTACTATCTATCTATCTGGAGCTAGGCTGTTAGTGCATATTCATATGAGGTCATAGCTTATTGCTATTTTGACAGAAAATGTGTCAGAATAATAGAAAATGGTATACATATATATAAATTAAATATTTTTAAAAGCAAAATTGAGTAAAAGTTACAGGTAAAATTTTTTTTTTTTTTTTTTTTTTTTTTGAGTTGCAGTCTCACTCTGTCGCCCAGACTGGAATGCAGTGGCCGCTCCCGGCCACCGCAGCCTCGACCTGCTGGGCTCTGGCGATCCTTCCACCTCAGCCTTCCGAGTAGCCAGAATTACAGGCACGCACTACCACGCCCGGCTGATTTTTTGATTTATTGTAGAGATGAGTTCTTGCTGCCCAGGCGGGTCTCGAACCCGCGGGCTCAGGCAATCCACTCACCTCAGCCTCCCAAAGGCGCGGGAGTATAGGCTGAGCCACCGAGCCTGGCTATGGGTAAATTTTTTAAAATTTGGAAAGGGCAAAAAGGAAGGGAGAAATTATTTTAAGTGCACAAAGACCGGAACATGATTTAAGACAATAAACAGGCATTCATGCTAAATGAATCATAGTCATTTCAGGCTGCTATAACAAATTATCATAGGCTGGAGGTTTAAACAACACACATTTATTTCTCACAGTTCTGGAGGCCAGGAAGCCTGAGATCAAGGCACCTGAAGATCTGGTATCTGGTGAAAGCTCACTTCCAGGTTTGCAGACAGTCTCTTCTCCTTGTACCCTCATATGGCAGAAAGCAGGGGTGGGAAGCCATCCCTGTCTTTGTATAAGGGTTCTAATCCTACTCCACCCTCATGACCTAATTATCTCCAAAGGCTCTACCTCCTAATACCATCACCTTGGGGGTTAGGATTTCAAAATATAAATCAGTACCTAACAGTGAGAAAGGGGAAGAGGGTGTGAAGAAGGAGGACATACCCAGACTGTAAGCACCACTACTGCAAAGGAAAACAGAGGAAAAAAGAAAGTGAGAGAGGAAATACCAAAGGGTAGAGGTAGCCAGGACTTGAGTAGTTGTTCTTGCCCTTCTTCCCAATCCCGAGTCCCTTTGCCAGCCCAAGCTACTGTGTCAGCAACCCCCATCACTAACAGCTGCTATGTCAGGAAGTACCCTGAGGTGACACCTTCCCTCAGAGGTAACCAGTAGCCAGTCACTGAAAGGAACATTGGAAAGATCAACCCTCTGTACTGCCATTCATGGTGAGAGCAATGCTGTCCAATAGAAATATCATAAGGTCCACATGTGTAATTTTAAATTTTCTGGCAGCCATATTTTTTAAAACAACAGAATAAAGAGCCCAGAAACAGACCCACATAGACACAACTGATTCTTGGTGAAGGTACAAAAATAATTCAGTAGGAAAAGACGGTCTTTTTAACAAATGAAATTCACCCAACTGACCATCCCTCTGCAAAAAGGAAAATGAGCTGCAACCTCAACTTCATACCCTTATACAAACATGAATGTGATATGAAACATAAAACTACAAAACTTGTGTAAGAAAACATAGAAAGCCGGGCTCGGTGGCTCAGCCTGTAATCCCGCACCTTTGGGAGGCTGAGGTGAGTGGATTGCCTGAGCCCGCGGGTTCAAGACCTACCTGGGCAACTTGGCGAGACCTCATCTCTACAATAAACCAAAAATTAGCCGGGCGTGGTAGCGCGCACCTGTAGTTCCAGCTACTTGGAAGGCTGAGGCAGAAGGATCGCCGGAGTCCAGCAGGTCGAGGCTGCGGTGGCCGGAAGCAGCCACTGCACTCCAGTCTGGGTGACAGAGTGAGATTCCAACTCAAAAAAAAAGAAAACAGAAAATCTTTGTGATCTGAGGTTCACAAAGAGTTCTTAGTTATGACACCAACAAGTCAATTTATAAAATTAAAAAATGATAAATTATACTTCATCAAAATTTAAAACTCTGTGAGGAAAAGTTAAGAGAATAAGAAGACCAGACTACAAGCCTGAAAAGGAAATACCTGCAAATCATGTACATGACAAAAGAATAAGGAAAGAACTCTCAAAACTTGATAGTAAGAAAATATAATCGTTTTTAAATGAACACAATACACAGAAAAGACACTTCACTAAAGAATTATACAAATGGTTATAAGCACATGGAAAAAAATGCTCCAAATATTAGCTATTAGGGAAATGCCTATTAAAACCACAATGAGATACCACTACACATATATCAGAATGCAAAGAAAAAAATGGGGACAATCCCAAGTGCTGGTGAAGATGCTGAGTATCCTGTATTGGTGGTAAGAATACAAAATGGTGAAACTACTCTGAAAAAAATTGAATTTTTAAAATAAAATTAAGGCTGGGCATGGTGGCTCATGCCTATAATACCAGCACTTCGGGAGGCCAAGGTGAGAGGATTGCCTGAGCTCACAGGTTCAAGACCAGCCTGGGCAACTTGGCAAGCCCTCATCTCTACAATAAATCAAGAAAAAAAAAAGTTAGCCCGGCATGGTGGCGCATGCCCAGAGTTCTAGCTACTTGGAAGGCTGAGGCGGAAGGATCACCTGAGCCCAGCAGGTCAAGGCTGCGGTGGCTATGGGTGTGCCACTGCCCTCCAGCCTAGGTGACAAAGTGAGACCCCAACTCAAAAAAATAAAATAAAAAGTTAAATATACACTTAAATATAACTCAGCAGTTCTAGATATTTACCAAGGATAATAGAAATCATATATCCATACTTGTACACAAATGTTCGCAGTGGTTTTATTTGTAATAGCCAAACACTAGAAATCATTTGCACAAGAATCCTCATCTCAGGCTCTGCTTATTACATGCCTGATATTCCTGGCGTTACCAAGCCATAGTAAAAAGAAAGAAAGAAAGAAACATGGTCAGACACAGTGGCTTACATCTACAGTCCTAGAACTTTGTGGGGGCTAAGGCAGGAGAATTGCTTGAGGCCAGAAGTTTTAGAGTGATCTGGGCAATATAGTGAGATCTGGTATCTAATCAAAAAATAAAATAAATAAACAAGAATGGAGAAAATGACTGTTAAGAACTATAAACAGAGCAATAAGAAATGAAGATAGAGCTGCAAAGAAGTTATAAATAACAGAATATTATCCAATTTGTATTTATCTTACACCTTAGACATAAATTGACTTTTAAGTAGAGAACAAATAAAGATGCTTTAGAGGGATGGAAATATAAGAATAGGATTATTTTAAATTAAAGGCTTTTCTGTAAGCCACTCTGGAGAATAACTTGGCAGTTCTTTTCAAAATTAAAAATAGTCTTACCATAAAACCCAAAAAACTGCAATCTTGGACACTTATCCCAGAGAAATGAAGACAAATTTCACACAGGAACTTATAAATGAATGTTCATGGCAGCTTTATTTTAACAGCCCCAAAGTGGAAACTCCCCAAAAGTCTTTCAATGAGTGAATGATTATTCAAACGGTGGTACCATGGAGTACTACTCAGCAATAAAAAGAACATGCATTCCCTGAACAAATCTCCAGAAAATTATGCTCAGTAAAAATAGCCAATCCCAAGTGTATACAACATTCTTGAAATGACAAAATTATGGAAACAGAGAATACATAATATATCGCCAGGGTTTAAGGATGGGACAAGAGTGTAGCTATCAAGGGGTGACATGAGGGAGCCAATGGTGATGGTGCAGTTAAGTACGTTGATTGTGGTGGTGATATTGCCAGGCTACACTTGTGGTTATACTGCATGAAAACACACAAAACTGCATTGGTTAGGGTTCTCCAGAGAAATAGAACCAATAGGATAGATAGAGGAATAGATAGGTAGGTAGGTAGATAGCGATAGGTGGATGCATGCATAGATGGATGGATAGATTAGATAGAAAGATAGATAGATAGATAGACAGACAGACAGACAGACAGACGGAGACAGATAGCTGGGAGGAGATTAATTATGGGAATTAACTCATGTGATTATGAGAGGAACCAAGATATACCATCCACAAGATTCCTGATTCCTAGAGAATCAGGAAAGCCTGTGGTGTGACTCAGTCCAAGTCCAGAGGCCTGAAAACTGAGGGGGCTGCTGGTGCAAGTCCTGAAGGTGGAAGAACCTAGAGTTCTGATGTCCAAGGGCAGGAGAAGTAGATATCTCAGCTACAGGAGAGAGAACAAATTTGTCTTTCCTCTGCCTTTTTATTGTACCTGGGCCCACAGCTGATTGGATGGTGCTCCCCCACATTTGGTGAGGGCAGGTCTTCCTTACTCAGTCCACTGAATCACACTTCGACCTCTTCTGGAAACATTCTCACAGATACACCAATAAATAGTGATTTACCAACTATCTGGGTAACCCTATATCCAGTCAAATTGACACCTAAAATCGCCCATCACACACAAATAAGTGCATATATAATGGTGAAATCTAAATAAGTTCTATGAATTGTACCAATGTAATTATACAAAATGTTAACATTGGAAGAGGCTGGGGAATGGTGTTCAGGACTTTCCTATATATGTCTTTGGAAAAACTTCCTGTAAATCCAATTATTTCAAAATCAAATTTATAAAAATAAGAAAAATTTAATCAAAGGCTTTTCTAAACATTATAAGTTGATCGTTTAAAGCATAACTTCAAGTATTCTACACACAGTTCTCTTAGGTTTTTATTTTTCTATTCACATTCTGTACACACAAAATTCAAGAAGGTAACACTTTGCTGCAGGAAAAAGGACATTCACATACATCTTAATTAAGTTTACAAGACTGACAAATATATTCCATATTTTGTTGCTTCATTTTTTTCAGATGACAAATGATATTCACAATTGTAATAATAATATTATGAATCTTACTCAATTTTTTTTTCATAGAAAAGAAACTGGTGGCAGGAGAAGATGGCAATCTCTGCAAGCATTAAAATTCCTTGTAACTTTCGCTTGTTGGAAGAACTTGAAGAAGGAGAAAAAGGAGTAGGCGATGGTACAGTTAGCTAGAGCCTTGAAGATGGTGAAGATATGACACTTACCAGGTGGACAGGCATGATTATTGGGCCACCGAGGACAAATTATGAAAACACACTATATAGCCTGAAAGTAGAATGTGGACCTAAATACCCAGAAGCTCCTCCATCAGTTAGATTTGTAACGAAGATTAATATGAATGGAATAAATAATTCCAGTGGAATGGTGGATGTGTGGAGCATACCAGTGTTAGCAAAATGGCAAAATTCACATAGCATTAAAGTTGTACTTCAGGAACTAAGATGTCTAATAATGCCCAAAGAAAATATGAAACTTCTACAGCCACCAGAAGGACAAACATACAACAATTAATTTTAGTGGATCTCCAACTTGTCTTAAATCAGCAACCGTTTACTCATGTTAACGTCTTGATTAAATATCACAATGCGAAATACCCACACAGCTGGTAAACATGACCTGGACATTTGTAAGAATATATTTAATACACGTATACCCATTATGTTTTCAGGTAACAGGAGGAAAAATGCATACATTTTTTTCTCTTGTTAAAGCACTGTCATTTAAACATAAGCCTGGAGTACTCAAAAGAGAATTCAGGTTTACAAGATGAAAGCATAGTGAGAAGTGTCGGCTGGCAGTGGAAGCATGTGTGTTTCTGAAAAGTAAAAATCTCAAGAAAGAAAAACAGAAATGGCAGGCTTCATCCATCTGGCTTAGTGAAAGAGCTGCAGTTGAAATTGTTTAAAGTAGCAGGTATAATGAATATTGTCATAAATGTTAATTTTTGAAGTGGTGTGGCTGCTGACTACTAGTAGTATCAAAAATATGTTCAGAGCCGGGTGTGGTAGTGCACGCCTATAGTTCCAGCTACTTGGAAGGCTGAGGCGGAAGGATTGCCGGAGCCCAGCAGGTCGAGACTGCGGTGACTGGGAGCAGCCACTGCACTCCAGTCTGGGCGACAGAGTGAGACTCCAACTCAAAAAAAAAA